>NW_007231085.1:151649-154994 GCF_000164805.1 Carlito syrichta | reverse complement strand
CTCTAATTCCATCCAGGTTGCTGCGAAATTCATGATTTTGTTCTTTTTTATGACTGTGTAATATTCCATTGTGTATATGTACCACATTTTTAAGATCCAGTCCTCTTTTGATGGACAGAATGACTGGTTCCATGATCTTGCTATTGTGAACAATGCTGCGATAAACATATGTGTGATACCTACAGTCTTTTCTTAAAGCAGTAATCAAAAAAAAAAAAAAACTGCTTTTTTTTTTTCCTTTTTGGAGTTTCACTCTGTCGCCCAGGCTGGAGTGCAGTGGCACGCTCACGACCACTGCAGCCTTGACCTCTGAGCTCTGCCTTAGCCTTCTAAGTAGCTGGAACTGCAGGCACACACCACCACGTCCAGCTAATTTTTAAATTTTATTGTAGAGATGAGGTCTTGCCAAGTTACCCAGGCTGGTCTTGAACTCGTGGGCTCAGGCAATCCTCTCACCTCAGGCTCCCAAAGTGCTGGAATTATAGGTGTGAGCCACCATGCTTTTTAAACATGTCAGTTAACACCACTCCTCTGCTCAAATCCTTCCACATCATTATGTCACTTGGGCTAAAACCCATGGTCCTTATAAGGCTATACAAATCTTTAACCCTGCTGCCAACTGTTTATTACATTCCATCTTCTACTGCATAGCATACTTTCTTTTTCACATGCTCCATCATAGTCACAATGGTGTCCCAAGTCCTAAATGCAGCAGTCATACTCAGGCTTCAGGGAATTTGCTCTGGTCTTTCCTCACATATCCCATGGTTTACTCCCTTGTCTCCACGTAGTCTTTGCTCAAGTCAATGCCTTCTGTCGTCTTAACCCCTCCCTCTAATCCAGATCCCTCTTAATGAACTATGTATTTTTCTCTAGCACATGTCACTTTTTATCATATAGTACAATTTACTTGTCTAGAAGCAGACACAGTATCCTGGAAACAGATCCTGGGCTAAAATTTAAGTTCAAGTAGTTTATTTGGGAGTTTACCCCAAGAAAAATAGCTGGGGGTGTTAGGGTAGAAAGTTCGGTGGAGGTAGATTGTTAAGCAGATTATCTTGTGGACAGCTGAGACTCAATTGCTTCCCGCTAACAGGTGAGGAAGATAAATATCTACCAGAATCTCTTCTGTGCTTGGCTGAGGGCTGTTACCAGGACTTCCAGTGTCACTTCTGTAGTGCCTCGACTGTGGGCAGAGTGTACTCCTTGTGCCTGGGCAGAGAATGGCCGTTGTTCATGGTTAACAGCCTCCAGCCAGTAAGCATGGAGGAGATGAAAACAGTACACTGGCATCACCGACTGTACTTGTTTATGATGTTTATTGTATTTATCCCCTTATTAGAAGGCAAGGTCTATGAAAGTAGAGACTTTTTCTGTTTAGCTCATTGAGGTACTGTTCCCAAAACAGTATTTGGTACCTGGTAGGACTCAGTAAATACTTGTTGATGAAGGAATGAATAAGTGAACGGATACATGATTGTCTTAAATATCCTGTATTTAATTCTATGTCTGCATGGTTTGAATAAGGTTTCCTGTGGGAGGTGCAATTGTATTGGCTCAAATACATTTTAGCTTTCTCAAATGATGCTTTTGGTTGCTTTCTCGGTTAGGTGAAGTTATTAATGATCAAAAGTTCAGGGCAAGAATCAACTGCCCCTCTGTCTGGACAAATGGACTCTCATGCATTGTATGTGATGAGGTTTCCATAGCTCAAAGCCACAGCTAATTATGTAGTCCACAAGTCAGATTTCCGTATCATCCTCTCCTAGGTAGCTGCACATATGGATAGAATTTTGCATCTCTTTGACTCATGAAACATGTAGAATGTTTTTTCCTTCTAACATTAGAGGCCTCTAAACTTAAAAACTTTTAATATCTCAACTCTTAAAAATAAAGAAAAATATATATCTGATTGAATTCTGGATATCTCATATAGCTCCCAAAGTCATTCTAGTAAAATAAATCTTATGTCAAATAAAATTTTATTTGAAAACCTGGTGCACCAGGAAAATTCTGATATTCTCTGATGGAAGGAATGTGAGATTTGAGACCCCATCCTCTTAAAATCCCCCTTATCACTGTGAAAGTCCTGGAGTGCACAAAGAAAGTCCACAATAATGGGAGATTGACAGAGACCCTTCCAATGTCAACTCTCAGATTTTCTGTGCAAGAATCTGCTGCCTTCTTTTGGTCTCTTCTCTGGCTTTCTGGTGTCCTTAGCAATTCATTAAAGTATAAGCATAATCTTAAAAGCTATCATTCATTGTGAGTATCTGTCAGGTGGAAGACACTGTGGTCATTTGATTTGACTTCTAACCTTCATGGTTATCCTAACATCATACGTAAAACTATACCCAGTAAACATGCTGAAACAGGTACAGAATTAAGTTGCCAATTTATATAAAAAGTGACAGAACCAATATTTGAACCAAGTTTGTTTGTTCTAAATTTGCCTCGGATTGAACAATGTTTTATCATTAATGAATATTAAATAAAGAACAATGAAGAACCATTATTTAGTGTAAGCAATGCAACTGATTTTGTGTTGGTTTTCAGAAAGCTCAGGAAAAAAAAAACTTTATTTTTACTTTAGTGTTTTTATATATGGTTTATTTTAAATTTGTGGGGTACAATTCAAGATTAGGTATGCAAGTAGCCATCATACAGCTAGTTTAGGCCTCCCTTTGTTCCCCACTTAGTCTGGTTTAAGATCAGGCATTCCTATTGATGTTGTACCCCCGTCCCACCCCAGCGGTATCCCGCTACTGCCTATTCCTTTCTTATAGTATTATGGTAAATGTTCAGGGTCCACTTATGAGTGAGAACATGTGTTACTCTGTTCTTTGTCTGTGATAGATCACTGAGTATGATAGACTCAAACCATTCAAGTTGCTGCCAAGTACATATGTTTGTCCTCCTTTATGGATATGTAATATTACATCGTGTATATGTACCACATTTTTAAATTGAAAAAAATTGTTTTTTGAGTTGGAGTCTCACTTGGTCGCCCAGGTTGGAGTGCACTGGCATACTCACGGCCACCCCGGCATTGGCCTGCTAGGCTCAGGCGATCCTTCTGACTTAGCCTTTCAAATAGCTATAACTATAGCTGGGCGCTGCCACACCCGGCTAATTTTTTGATTTTTGGTAAAGATGAGATCTTGCCAAGTTGCCCAGGCTGTTCTCAAATCCGTGGGCTCAGGCAATCCCCTCACCTTGGCCTTCCAAAGTGCTGGGATTACAGGCTTGACCCTCCACGCCCAGCCTTCCACATTTTTTATCCAGTCCAGTTTTCTTTTTTTTTTTTTGAGTTGAAGTCTCACTCTGTTGCCCAGACTGGAGTGC
>NW_007231085.1:74025-151441 GCF_000164805.1 Carlito syrichta | reverse complement strand
ATAGTGCTGCAATAAACATGTGTGTGCAGGTATCTTTTTTGTAGAATGATTTGAATTCCTTCATGTATATTCCTAGCAGGGGGATTGCTGAGTCGTATGAAAGGCCAATTTCTAGTTCTTTTAGAAATTGCCACACTCTTTTCCATAGAGGTTGAACTAGTTTGTATTCCCACCAGCAGTGGGGAAGCGATCCCCTTTTCCCAAATCCTCGCCAGCATCTGTTGTTGTTTGTTTTATTAATGCAGTCATTTTTACTGGGGTTAAGTGATATCTCAGTGTGGTTTGGTTTGTATAACTCTGATGATTAGTGAGGCTGAGCACTTTTTCCTGTTCTGTTGGCTGCTCATATATCTTCTTTTGAGAACTAGCTATTCATGTGTTTTGCCCACTTTTTATTGGGGCTATTTGTTTTTTTCCTTTTGGCATGTTTGAGTTCCTTATAGATCCTGGATGTTAGGCCTTTGTCAGGTATATAGTTGAGATATATTTTTATCCCATTCTGTGGGCTGTCTCCCATTCTCTTGATGGTTTATTTTGCTTTGCAGAAGGTTTTCAGTTTAATGAGGTTCCACTTGTCTATCTTTTCTCTTATGGTATGAACACCTGGGGTTTTGATCAGGAATTGTTTGACTACTCCGATTTCTGTAAGGGTGTCTCCTGCATTTTTTGAGCTTCTTATAGTTTAAGGTTTTACATTTAGGTCTTTGATTCATTTAGAGTTGACTTTTGTGTATGGTGATAGGTAGGGTCCTGTTTCTATCTTCTGCATGTGGTCAGCCAGTTTTCCCAGTACCATTTACTGAATAAGTTCTCCTCTCCCCAGTGGTTGTTAGTGGAGGCTTTGTCAAAGATGAGTTGGTTGAAGATTAAGATTTTGCTTCTGCAGTCTCTATCCTCTTCCATTGGTCCATAAGCCTATTCTTGTACCAATGCCAGGTTGTTTTGATTATTGTAGCCTTATAGTAAAGTTTAAAGTCTGTAAGTGTGATATCTCCTGCTTTGTTTCTTTTGCTAGGGATTATTTTGGTTATTTGTGTCATTTTTGTTTCCATATGAATGTCTGTATTTTCATTTCCAGGTCTGAGAAGAATGATGTTGGTAATTTAGTGGGTATTGTGTTGAATCTTTAAATTGCCTTTGGTAGGATGGACATCTTAACAATGTTGATTCTTCCTATCCATGTGTGTGGAATATTTTTCCATTTGTTTGTGTCTTCTTGGGTTTCTTTGAGCAGAGTTTTGTAGTTTTCATTGTAAATGCCTTTCACTTCTCTGGTTAGGGAGATGCCGAGGTATTTCATTGTGTGTGACTTAGGTATTGTGATGGGACTGTGCTATTTATTTGATTCTCTGCCTGTTTGTTGTTGGCGTATAAGAATGCAACTGTCTTTTGCACATTTATTTTGTACCCCAAGACTTTGCCAAAGTCCTTTATCAGTGAACGTGGTTTTTGACAGATTCTCTTGGATTTTCTAAACATAGGATCATATCATCAGCAAAGAGGGATAACTCAACAACTTCTTTTCCTATTTGGATACCCCTTATTTCCTTCTCTTGTCTCCTTGTCTAATTGTTAATGCTAGGATTTCCAACACAATGTTGAACAAGAGGGATGACAGTGGGCAGGCTTGTCTTGTTCTGGTTTTCAGAGGAAATACTTCCAGTTTCTGTCTATTTAGTGATATGCTGGCTGTGGGTCTATTGTAGATGGCACTTACTATTTTGAGGTATGTTTCTTCTATGCCTAGGTATTCAAGGGTTTTTATCAAGAAGGGATGCTGGATTTGATCAAAGGCTTTTACTGTATCCAATGATATAATCATATGATTCTTGTTTTTACATCTGTTGATGTATTTAATTACATATATAGTCTTGTAGATTTTGAACCAGGCCTGCATCCTGGGGATGAAGCTTGCTTTTTTGAGATGTGTTGTTGGATTCGATTTGCTAGAATCTTGTTGAGAATTTTCACATCTATGTTCATTAGGGCTATTGGCCTTTAGTTCTCTTTTTTTGGTTGGATCTTTACCCAATTTTGGTATTTCTGTGGTGTTAGCTTCATCAAATGACTTGGGGAGAATTCCATCTTTCTCAATTGTCTGGAATACTTTCAATAAGATTGGTATCAGCTTCTTCTAGTATATTTTGTATAATTCTGCTAGAGAACTGTCTGGTCCAGAGCTTTTTTTTGGTAGGTAGGTTTCTTAGGGTGGAGTCAATTTCCTGGGTTGTTATTGTTCTATTTAGTGTCTCAATGACTTCTTGTTTCAACCTTGGAGATTGTGTAATGTTAGAAAGTCCTCCGTTTCATTTCGGCTATCAAGTTTGTTTCCATACAGGTGTGCAGAACAGTCTCTGATAATCTTTTGTATTTCTTCGGGGTCAGTTATAATTTGATCTTTTCCGCTTCCACTTGTGTGTTTTGGGTTTTCTCTCTTTTTCTTGGTCATATGGCTAGGGGTTCATCAATCTTGTTTATTCTTTCAAAGAACCAGCCTTTTGTTTGTTGATTTTTTTCTATGATACTTTTGTCTTCTGTGTCCTGTATTTGGGCTTTTACTTTGGTCATCTGGATTCTTCTGCTAAAGTTAGGATTTGGGTGGTTTTTTTTTTTTTTGTTCATCTCCCTTAGGTTTTTCATTAGGCTGTTAACTTGTGATTTTTCTATTTTTTTGAGGTGTGTTCAATGAGATATAAATTCTCCTCTTAGAACGGTTTTCATGGCACCTCAGAGGTTTTTATAAAACATTTCTTCATTTTCATTTGTTCCAGGAATCTTTTGATTTCTGTTTTCATTTGGGTGTTGACTGGTAATCATTCAGCATCATGATGTTTAGTGTCCATTCCTCTGTGGTTTTGGGGGAATTTTGCTGGTGTTGATATTTATTTTTATTCCACTGTGGTCTGAGAAGGTGCATGGCAGTATTTTTATCTTATGAACTTTGTTTAAGCTTAATTTATGTCCAAGGTGTGATCGATCTTAGAGTACATTCCATGTGGTGATGTGTAGAATGTATATTCTGTGGTTGTTGGGTAAAGTGTTTGTAGGTATCTATTAAGTTCATTTGGTCAAGTGTCAAGTTGAGTTTCTGGATCTCTTTGTTGATTTTTTGCCTTAATGGTCTATCTAGGGTTGTTAGTAGGGTATTTAAGTCCACAGTTATAATAGTGTTACAGTCAATATCTTTTTTTGGATTACTTAGTAGTTGTTTTATAAATGCTGGTACTCCCGTATTGGGTGCATATATGCTTAGCATGAATATTTCCTGATGATGGACTGAATCTTTTATTGTTATGTACTGTCTTTTCATATCTTTAAAAATTTTTGATAGCTTAAATGTTGTTTTGTCTGATATTAAGATCACAACTCCTCCCTTCTTTGATTATCCATTTGCCTGGACATGTATTTCTCATCCTCTAATTTTGAGTCTGTGTGCATCCCTTGTTGTGAGATGAGTTTCCTGGATGCAGCAAATTATTAGGTCATAGTTTTTTATTTAGTTTGCCATTCTGGGTCTTTTCAGTGGTGCATTTAGTCCATTCATGTTCAGGCTGATTATTGAAATGTGATTGTTTATCCTCATCGTGAGTTTCTTATAAAGCTTTTTCTTTGTGTGTTTGTTTATTTCTTTCAACTTTTGGGTTTATGTATGTGTGTTTTCAAGTTTGCAGTTGTGATGTATTTTCTGTTGATTCTGTTCTCCTGTTCTCTTGGGAAGTACATGGTTATTCATATTTTTCTTTCTTCTGTGCTTAACACCTTTTTAAGCATCTCCTGTAGAGCTATTCTAGAAACTGCATAGTCTCTTAGGGATTGGATGTCTGAGAAGGATTTTAATTCTCCATCGCTGATGAAGCTGAGTTTGGGTGGGTAGGGAATTCTTGGTTCAAATTGTTTATTTTTGAGGACTTTGGATATTGGACTCCAGTACCTTCTTGTACTGTTTCTGCTGATTGGTCTGTGCTATTTTTATTGGTTTTCCCTAGTAGGAAGTCTGACTTTTCTCTTTTGCTGCCTTTAGGATTTTTCTTTTGTACCTATTTTATGTAGGTGAATTACTGTATGTCCAGGGGTTGGTCTTCTCATTTGATGTTTTGCAGGGGTTCTCTGTATATCTTATGTTTGGATGGTCATATCTCTAATGAGTGGAGTAAGTTTTCTTGGATAGCCTGCTGGAATAATTGCTCTAAGGTGTTTTCCTTTTCCCTTTCTTCTGGGATACCAATCAGATATAGGTTTGGCTTCTTGATATAGTCACACATATCATGGAGGCTTTGCTCTTTCTTTCTGAATTTTCTTTCTATGTTTTTTCAGATCAGGTAATTCCATATTTGGATCTTCACATTCTGATATTCTTTTTTGTGCTTGATTAATTCTGCTTTCTATGCTTGTCATCTTGTTATTTATTTTCTGGATGAGAATTTTTGTGCCCAAGATCTCTGTTACAAGTTCTTTGTGTTGCTTGTTGTCTTTCTAGAGTCTTATTCACTTTTTCCATCCATTACCTAATCCCTGTTGTATTCTAGGGCCAGTTGGTGGTGACTTACATTATTTGGTCTCTGAGGTATGATTTTTAAAGCGTTTTCTCTTTGTTACACTGGAAACCACCTGTGTTCTGCTGATTTTTCCTCATTTATGACAAATCTCTTTCTTTTCTCTTTAGTGCCATTGTTCAGTGACAGTAGGAGAGGCTTTCACTTCTGATGTTTGCCTTGTCCTCTATTCTTCCCTGATCAGGACTCTGAATTTGTTCTATTTTGAAATAGGTCTGTGGGTGGGAAGCTTTGCTATAGTTTTGAGGATCAAATAAGATGGAGCATTGGGAGCTAGGATTCAGAAACTACTTGCAAATCACAATGATTGTGGTATGGGTCTCCTGAGACCCACTCCCCACCCCTACTCTATATGATGATGCAATGGGTATGTGTGTGTACCTCCTGAGTCCAAATACAGTAACAGCAATGAGGAGGACAGAGCGAATTAGAATGAAATATGATGGACAAAATAAAAAAAAGAAAAACAAAAACAGAGACCAAAGCTAAAAAACAACTACACACACACACACACACACACACACACACACACACACACACACACAAAACTCAAAACAAACTGGAAAAAAAACCCAAAGCAAAACAAACAAAAAAAGAAAAAAAACCCAAAAAACAGGAAAACTGAACACACACACATACACACCCAACACAAAATGAAAAAAAGAAAGGAGAAAAAAAGTAATCCAATTTGAACTCTCACACTTACATTCACACACATTAAACTGAAAAAAGAAAAGAACAACAACAAAAAACCCCAAACAGACAAAAAAAAAGAGCAAAACTGAAAGAACACACATAAATAGAAAACAAAGAATGAAAGAAGATAAAAAGAAAAAAAAAAAGACAGAACAAAAGAAAAAGGAAAAATAAAGGTGGGGGGAATCCAGGTCAAACCCTCACATATGCACTAATGCACAAAGGAAAAAAAAGTTAAAAAACAAACAAAAAAAGAAAAAACAACCTGCCTTGTTGTGGCAGGTTCTGCAATTTTCCCCCTCATCTGCTCACAGGTAAGCCCCTCTGCTGTCTCCTATGGAGCTATGACCTCATTCACAATCTCCTCAGAGTCCCACCTGGAGAAGGGGGAGGAGATTGTGGGAGAAAGTAGGGCTTCAGTCCTCCCCTCTCACTCTTATATGGTCAAGGAGATCCCCTCCAGTGAAGAGGTGTGAGATTATCCCTTCCCCAGTTGCTGGCAGGGGACATTCCAGCCAGGCTTATCCTGGAGTAGAGTCCTCCTATTTTGCTGATATCCAGGTTCTGCCTGGGTTCATCCCTCTCAGTCATGCTCCTGCTTGTGTGGGTATGATGCTCAGAGAATTGCTGGGGAGGATGGGTTTGGATCAGCCCCAGACTCACTGCTGACCTCTTCGGGGGTCTTCCTCAGACTTTTCTGGTCACACCCTTTGTTCCATGGATAAATCGGGTTATGGGGGTGGGACACCTAAGAGTCAGCACTCATCTTGTCCCTCCAGAGTTTGTACTTTCAGGATATTCCCAACCCCAGAGTAGTTAACCCACTGTCACAGAGACCAGGTCTGTTGGTCCATGGTGAGCAAGACAGAGTTCCCTCCCACCAGTTTCAGATGGTGGCGAGGTGTTTGTTCCTTCTTCTCCAGTGAGGCTCTGCCTGTGGGCTCTCCTGTTGTACTCCCACCACAGTCCTTGCTGCCAGTGTCCAGCCAGGCACTGCAGTGATGAGGGAGAGCCAGGAGTTGGCAATCACTCCTGGCAGCTTCTTCCTCAGAAGGGCTTTGCTGATTTTTTTTAAAAAGGCACTTGACTTTTGCATCCTGGGAAGCATTAGGATCCAAGCAGAGCAGCTGTGGCATCAGTCACTTCACCAAGAGAGTCCTGACCACTTGCTCCCGAGTCTCCACTCAGTCAGCCCCTCACAAGCTCACTTACCCACAGACATGCACGCAAAATTTTCCATACACTCCCTCATTCACATTGGTACTCACATAGTCTGACTGGCTCCATCGCCATCTTCCCAGAAGTTTTTACTCTAGTGTTAAATTAATAAATTCACCAGTATGATATGTAAGAATTAAAAATTGTGTTAGATAAAAGTTTTAATCTCCAACATAGAAGTTTTAATGAGAGAATTCCTTGAGCAGAGAGAGGGTGACCATTTGTCTATGCAATGTTATCCACAAGGGATAGATAAATGAATCCATCATGAAAGAATGGATTGTTATTTCAAATGTCCTTAGAGATCCATGATCGTGGGGAAGAAGAGAGTAATGGGGCAGGTGGGGAAAGAGTCTCAGAAGCATTTGTGCTATTGTGGGAATGTTCACAGTTGTAACAGAGAGGAGAATTGAAGGACAAAGTTCTTTACCAACTGTAAGGTCACAGTTTTGTCATTTGCTCCTGTTATCTTGGCCAGAAATAAAATATGCTTTCAGTGAGACCAGTTCATTGAAGATATGCTTTCAGTGAGACCAGTTCATCATAAGGAGAAAAAAAAGAAGAGAAACAGAATATCTGGAAGCTCTAAGGGCAAGAGGAAGTTGGCTGTAATCATTGTGCTTTTATAAGAAGCAATATGAATGCAATATCTATTTTTCAGTGAGACGTTCTTTCTTATATCATGAAGGCATCTTTGAATAATGTTTCTGAATTGAGTACGCTCATATAGTAAGTGACACAATTTAGGTAATTGTCACAATCATGAACATGTTCTGGATTGCTTTTCAATTCCCATTTCTAACTGCCTGTTCTTTCCTTGAGACCCAAGAGATGCAAAATTTGAGGATGTGATTTTTTCTTCTTTTTTTTAGCCTGCTGCCCCTATTAATGAGATTAATCTATATTAGATAGAAATTAAATATTAAATTAATCTATATTAGACAGACATCAAATATTCCCTTTGAAGGCCCCTAGTGTGATGTTTCCAAAGTAATGTTATGATTTATGTAAATCATATGCTATAAAAGAGTTTGGAGAACTTAATTTAATACTCTACATTCAGAAAAAGTTTCACAAAAGCATCACAGCAAGATGAAAATCTAAACTGTTTAGAATTTTAGAAAATCTCCAGAGAGAAGATTATTTAGCCCTTCACAATATGGTTCTAATATTAATGCCATTCATTGAGAATAAAATTTTCCTTATTCCTATTCTAATTTTCTCCTTCTGCCTTAAGAGTTTATTTCTTTACTCATTGACTACCATTATCTACTGATACGTACTTACACTGTCATCCTAGCCCATTCTATTTAGACTCTGTGATATACTCCCAAGCAACTGAGAAGTAAGACAGCCTACTAGGGTCCTGCAGCTAGCCTGCTGGTGTTCAAAATCCTGACTGTGGGAACTTGTGGGCAAAACCATTCTTGCCCTTCAGTTTCTCATTTGTAAAATAGAGATAGTCATAATAAATAGCTCTTAAGATTGCTTGAGTATTAAATAGGATTTTATAGGTAAAAAAATATAGGACAATGCCTGGCATATAGTAAGATCTCAATAAAATTAGCTAATGTTTGTTTTATCTTTTTATTCTAAGGTAATTTATTTATGATAAAGTGAGGATTCTGTGACCTTGGGAGTCTGTAACCTCAAAATGAATTTTTCTAGATGTTTCTTTCAATTTTGCTCTTCTAGTAATCTGACTAGATGTCATTTTGTATAGACATGGAAATACCTACAAATGTTTGGAGATATCTTCAGTCATGTTCTCACTGATCCAAACTGCTTTTGAAACACTAAGTATACTGATTCTTGGAGTATATCCAATCACTGGGATTCCAGATGGATCAGTGACTCTCTATATGCTACAGATCTTTCTTTCTCTTTAATGCAAATCATCACCTGAAACAACTGGAATCGATTTATTGTGCTTCTATCACTGCCTAATAAAAGTGACTACTTTTTAGACTTTGTTTCCTTTATATATCAAGTTTTAGAGCAATTCTGTCCTTTCTCAGCTGGCTTTCCTCTTAGCTAAACATAGACTGACTTCTCTTGATCTTTGAAAGCAAGTGTGCTTTTCTAAACCTTACAATTGATATTTTTGTCTTCTATAAAATATCTTCTATCAACATTTATTGATTTTTCTTTGCGTTTGCTTTCTAGCTATCAACATTTATTTATTTATTTGTTTTCCTTTGCATTTGTTTTTATTCTTTTGTGAATTCTATACAACTTTCTGTGCAGTGACTGTGACCCAAGACCTTGCCCTTTTCCAGTTTTAGCCTAACCAATAGTGTTGAGAAATGCTGCTGCTAAAAAATTACCTTGCTTGTTTTCCATGATGTGTCTATTAATGCAATTCAATATAGCATTTGCCTTTTGGTGACGGTGTTACACTGCTGAATCATATTCAATTTTTCATCTATTATTTCTTCCCTGGTGAATCATAGAACATTCATCTTTATTAGCCCTCACAGTATTGATTTCCACCCTTTCCTTCTTTTATTGATATCAAACCACATTTTAATCATATCTTCCAAACTAAATTCTTGTGTCTTAACATAAAAAACGTCCACTCGGGACAAACATTTCTAATCAGTTTAAGCAAGCTGTATTCTGTCACATTATGTGGCGAGGTGCTAGGTAGACAGAATCTTGGGGGGAGTAGGAAGTGCTCAATATGTGATTGACATTAATTCTTCTTTTGCCCTGCAGAGGGCTTTGTCAGTATAAATGACCAGTGGCGAGTGGTGTAGGCTAATTTACCATGGAAGACCAAGTGAAGATTTGCTGTTTGCCAAGTCTACAGTATGGACAGAGTCATGCATATTATCCGTCGACATGTATTCAATGTCTGTTCTATTTAGTGTTCCATCCTAGAAGTGATCTTAAATAGAATGGTTTTCTTCTATGATGATTTAAAAACATACCACCAGTTCATCTGAGTGTAAAGGGTGCAATTTGGTGTTTAATTTCAGCCATTTAAATGTTATAACTATGAAACAATTACAGAATGCAACACTTTTATTTCAAAATATAAACACAATGATGCTATTTTATACTTGAAAATATTTTCCTTTAGTCTCTATATTTTAGAAAATAATTCATTTATCATTTTTAATGAAATAGTTGGCTATTTATAACTTGGCCATTAGAAACCTTCAAAATTTAGTCTTATACGAAAAAACTTTATTTAAAAAAATTAGTATGACATTAAATAACTGAGTAGGCTCCAAATTGCTAGCTAGCAATTTACATCTCAATAGAAACATAACATTAGAAAATTTTCTGACAGAATTACTACAAAAAATGATTAATTGGATCAGGTTTCTTTGACATATGACTTTGCTTTCTTTATGGCCTCATTTATTTATGGCCTCTAAAGGGGTGTTTCAGTCATAGTAGCTATAGCCAATTCATTATTCCTTTTAAGAAAACAATATCAAAATGACAACCCTTTATTTTTAAACGATCAACTGCATTGTCCTTGCTATTTCTAATGATAGCTATTTGTTGAAAGTGACTGTAAAAGCTGGCACAACCTAAAAAGAATATTGGTGATATCTATTCCAGCTGTGAAGATTTTTCAGCTAGAAAAAACCTAACTTTCTATTTTTGATATTTAAATTCACAAGAGAACTCTAAAGTAGTCTCTGGTGGGCCCAATCAAGGTACACTCATTTAATGCATCATTGTAAAAATCTCACACCATCTCACAGGGCGGTTGTGGTGTAGCAAGTCTGCACTTCACAGACAGAAAACATGAGGCAAAAGTCTCCGCCTGTTTCCTCTGAGTATAATTTACAGTGCAACTTAAACTCTGGACCTGTTTAATGGTCCTAACAACAGAGTTTCTAGGCCAACGACTAAATCAGCTGCAGTGCTCTGCATTTGCAGACAAGCCTTATGATTTACAAAATTTAATAAGCTGGGCCTTCGTGACATTTTCCCCCCAAGATTCTGCTTTTATAATCGCTGCCAGGAAGGTTGTCAAAGGAGCATATACCCATTGGCATAATGAAGACTTTCCTTTTTTTGCACAAAAAACATATAAATATACTCCTACTATTGTTAATTCATTAACAATGAATAAATTCTAGAGCATTTCCCTTGGCAGATACGGTAGTACATTAGTGACATTTTGGCATTGCTTTATGGAAGTGCTGTTTCTTGGGTAGTATTTTGTGAGTGTCTGCCAAGTAAGTACAGATGAAGGTCAGGTGACCTAACAGTCTCTCCTCTGTGCCCTGAAACTTCAAGTCAAGGTTTGCAGTCTGTCCAAATTCCTTGTCCGACTTAACAGTTTATCCTTTGTATTGCCTGAACAGGCTTGTTTTGGTTTGTCTTTGTTTTCTTTAAAAGGTACAACTATTTAGCAGCTTTGCCTAAGAGGCTACTAGTATATCAGCCTGGGTTGTGTTGCTCTGTCATACTAAGATGGCTCTTGGAGGTCAAATTTGATTTTCAGATGGGAAAATAAAAAAGCACTGGGATAATTCTACTCCATGAAAACAGGTAATACTCTCACTAGCCATGCTTCCGTGGCCTGTGCTGCCATGGCTGTCCATTGTACCATGTTGCTAGTGAGAAGCCTGGCAAAAACCACAACTGAATCTATCTGAAATGCCTGGCTCAGTTATCCATCTCTTGGTAGCTAACATACCTGGTGGTATTGTTTACTATCAAATACAAGGACAAAATTCATCAAACGTGAATTAGAAGTGACCCCGAGGTCACCCTTTTGAAGGGCTGTTGTTTCTGTAGAGATTGTTTATCTCCCATTGTTTTAGGCATATTCACCCTTCCTTTCACAGATAGATTTCCTGATACCAAAATAGGCACACACTCCAAATCAGTTTGTCTTCTGTGTCCTGCTTCCTCTCTCTCATTGTTCTTGTCTCTTTTATTTTTCCCAAAGTTTTATTTTCCTTATTAAATAATTCAAGTTCATGTAGATGAATTCTGCAGTTTTTTCCCCCATTTGCCCCCGATGCATTAAACGAGGGAAACCTAGTCCTGGGGGAATAGGATCCCTATTACCAATGTATGTGTTTCCCGCTGTTTGGGAAGATTGGCTTAAACGTAATGATAAATGTGAGAAAAATATGTATCTTCTGTTATCATAACCCTCCTGTTGTTTTCTTTCCAGACAGGGAGTTTTCATGGGTGCGTGGCAAAACAAATTGCGATCACCTGGGTGTTTTCCTCTCTGGTTCCGTCATTCCAGATGATAAATGTATTTATTCTTTAGCTAAGAATTAACATATAGATCTATATATCTCCATATATACGCACATATCTTTCTATATGTATCGGCTGGTGATTAGCAGCAACCAAAGAGAACAGGCTGAAAATATTTTTTTATGAGATCAATGAAAAAATGTTTTATGTTCACATTTAAACGTTTAAGGCCTGAGGTAAGACAGCTTTTAAGGTCAAGCAGAAAGGAAGATTTTCTTCTCCTAAGCATCTATCAACAGTCCTTGGAAGAGCAGTCTGCACTAGCATAATTTAATATGCCTTCTCTGTGAAAAGAATGCCTCTTTGACATCATGTCACAACTTGTGCTTCAACTGAAGATTTTCAGGTGGTCTATGTTTTGCTGCATTGATTTCATTTTATCATTTTAGCCACAGTTTCAAATCCCTTTTTTCTGATGTGGTCTAGAAATAAGGAAAACAAAGGCTCATAAAAATTATGCATTCCTCTGGCACTCTCTTTCCAGGCTGAAACAGGGAACAGTTGCTACCCTGCAGATGGTAGACAACCCGGTTCCAGGATCTGCTGGACTTGGAGGTTACTTGTGGCTAGACGGTAGCATGGCTCTTTGGGGACTTGGACTTGACCAGCACAGCTGAGAAAAGACAAATAAATTGGATAGTGTCTTTCACCAGCAGGGGCTGCTGCAAAGCAATGATAGTTGGGACGTTTCTTCAGCTTGTTAATCCAAAACAGAGCCTGTAAGAATGGTCGTTCTGTTGGGGCAAGAGATTAAGGAAAAGGGAAAATGACAGGAGATCATGAATACAGTTGAAATCACTCAGGGAAATAGAGTAAGCTTTTAGAGAGCTTTGCCAGAACTATATGTTGAAAAAGAGGCAAGATGTTGTGTGTGTGCATGTGTACATGTGTGTACAGCAACATATAACAAAATTTTTGAAAAAGAATAATGAAGCAACATCAAAGCATAACTTAAAAAATTTGAGAATCATAAAAATGCTCCCCACCTTCTTCACCCAAGACAAACGACATACCTTGAAGATTTTGCAGTACACTTTTCTCCTGGGAAAAGATTTTGCAGTACACTTTTCTCCTACTCTGTAAAACAAGTAAAACATTTGTATACTTTGCTCACTGTTTTTTAAAGATGACTTTCTGTGAATTGTGGCGATTTAGAGATATATGGCAGATGCACAGATGGATAGCACAAGGAGTATGTTTACTGAAGACAGGTATCTGGAATATATGAACTCACGATGGTATGCGATTTTGAAAGGGAAGCGTTAAGCTGTATTTTCTTAAGAGTGAGATTTTTTCCTCTGTGTTTGGAATACTGAGAGTGGTATGAAGATGAAGATGCGGTCCTGGGATATCTTTCTTTCCCCAAAATTTCAGAGTTGAGTGACAGTGTGGGGAAGTAAACACCAGATGCTGTCTAGTGATCATACATCATACGATGCTGGGGAACAGTTGACCCCCACATTTTTTATTATGCATGTGACTCAGGAGAGCTGCCTTTTTGTTTAAATAGATCTGGCCTTTTTTTTTTTTTAGCAGTTGCAGTAAATTCTTTTGTTCTGATGATAATAAATGTAAAAGGGAAGTGTAGACAGAATGGAGAAGTACCTGTTGGCAGAACCCCGTGGGGGTCGCTGGTTCTAACAGAAACAAATTTGTTCTGTCCAGCAGTTCAGGAATATCAGCTAAAATGTCATGCCAATGAAAGAAAGGAAATGGAAGAAACTGTTGAGTTTAGCTTTATATAAATACATAAACACTTATGTATGCATTGGATTTTCTGATATCTAATTTAAACTAGTATTGATCAGAATTCTTTTAAAATGACATTTGGTACCTTGAAAGTGGTCCAGAAGTCTTTATGAAATGATATGTTATCATTCCTTCCAGGTATGAACAGGGATTAGCTGAAAAAATGAGCTGAAAGCTAATGCATGAGTGGATCAGGTTATAAAATTGATACCATCTATGAAAGTCTTCAAAGATTCAGTTCACTTTGACGGAAACTCACTTAGCATCTACTAAGTGCCAGATACCATGTTAGGAATTAGCAATCATTAGAGGAATAAGACAATGTTACTGTCCTAACGGAAATTTAGGGACTCATGAAAGATATCAGTGGGTTTCAAATAAATGGGAAGAGTGCTACAAATAGGATATTCTCACAGTGCTACTGAGGTTTTAATGTGTGTGTGTGTGTGTGTGTGTGTGTGTGTGTGTGTGTGTGTATGTGTCTGTGTACATGGATATGGTGAATACATAACTCAGATTGAGAAGTCAAGACAGGCTTCCTGGTAGAGATGGTGCTGAGTAAATTTTCAAGCGTTTCATATCAATTAATCAGAGAAACAGAACTTGAAATTATCGTAAGGGAATTCTTTTGTATTCTACCACTTCTCGTATATAAAAACCATTGTGTATATGAGACTCTTTCTTAATTTTTCAGAACCTGTGATTTAAGTCTCTCAAAGAACGGACTGAAACATCAAAGAATAGAATTTACACATTGGATAAAAGTGGTCTAGAAATTCTTCTGTTAACTTATTTTAACAATAGGTATATCCATTTATTAATTGGCAAACAAATAGTGAGAGAGATGCAGGCCTTGGAAGTTGAGATGAGCCTGGGGTGGCCAAATGACCAAGGACCCTCAGAAATATTTGAATTCTACTCCAGACAAAAGTCCACTTTCTCAGTGAGGAATATATGCGAACAAGGAGTAATGGACAGGGAAAAAAGTGACATTCTATTATTAACTTGACTCGGAACCTCGACTTCATCGGGAAGAATGCTGCCAGTCTGGACTGCAGCCCATGACCCAGACGCCTAAAGCCCTGCCCGGGCCAACCTTCCCAACCCTGTCATCAAAACAAACAAAAAGTAAACTTGATTTCCAGATCTCCTCGCATTCCAGCTGGCCACGTGTGAAGAAGAGAGACATATGACATTGTACTCATATCCTCAGGGCCTTGGGCAACATGGTCCCAGGCCTACTGGGGCCAAAGTCCTGGCTTAGTTGTTAGAGCATAAAAAGATTGGCCCTTTTGTTCCAAGACAGCGCCATGTGCTGGGGGAGCAGCAGGGGTGGAGCTTTGAGTAGTTGTGCTGGAAAGGGGTCACGGATGAAATCCATCTTTTATAACTGGCATGCCTACCCAGGTTGTCATCCTGCAAATGCAGTGCACTTCCCTGAATCACACGGAGAAAGATATCCACAAATCCTGAGTTTGATGAACACTTCCGGACCTGCAATAAATACTTTCATCGTTAAAGCAAGTTACATTGCTTTCCCACTTAGGGTCAGCCGAGTCCCCCCGTGACAACAGCAATTAAAACACTCCCTTTGGCCTTGCTGATCTGTGCTACTGTTTTTTCTTCCTTCCTTTCAGTAGCAGTCTTCTTTGCACCTGCCTTTCTTTGCTGCCTTCCTTTCCTCACTGCCTGCATCAACTACCATCTGCTTTCTACTCCAGACAGCACTCTCAGAATTCACTCTCACTTTCCAATGATTCAGTCTACAGCTTTGCTTCTTGCGTATTTCCCTTGATGGTTGTAGACTCGGACTCCATTCCTTCAGTCTTTGTGGCTCTCTCCTTCCTCCTGCTTCTGTCTAGATATTGCTTGGTCTACCTGCTCCTTCTTCTCTTCCCATTCCATTCCATGGGTGCTTATTATTGTCTTGTCCTGTCCTCAGCTTCTTTTTCTTTCTTTCTTTCTTTCTTTCTTTCTTTCTTTCTTTCTTTCTTTCTTTCTTTCTTTCTTTCTTTCTTTCTTTCTTTCTTTCTTTTTTTAATAATTCTCTTAGTGCTGTGGTACTGAGTGGCTCTCTCTTACTAACTCACATCTGACACACTAGGACATTTAAAAATGACAGCATCCATTATAAACTATAATGTACAGGCATTTTCTTCAGCATCTATTTTTCTCCATGAACTAGGAATTGTGCAATTGTCCATTTAAATCATCTTTTTAAAAAAATTGTTTTTATTTTTATTTGTTCTTTATTTTAAAGATGTGGGGTACAATTCAGGGTTAGGTATACAAATGTTCATTATGCAAGTACCCTTGTTGATGAGGTGTGCCCCTCCCTCCCCTGGCAGTTTCCCATGACTGCCAATCCCTTTCTTACAGTATTATGATAATTTTTCAAGGTCTGCTTATGAGTGAGAACATATGGTACTCTGTTTTTTGTTTCTCTGATAGATCACTGAGCATGATAGACTCTAAATCCATCCAAGTTGCTGCGAAGTCCATATTTTTTGTTTGTTCTTCTTTATGGCTGTATAATATTCCATTGTGTATATGTACCACATTTTTAAAATCCAGTCCAGCATCGATGCTGCCCTCTACTTCTATTTATTTTCTTCCTGGAAGATTTTTCATAACTCCAACTCTCACTTCCATTCAGATAATTCCAAAGTTTATTTCTCTAGTGCTGATATTTTTTTCCAGGTCTGATTTCATCTCTTCAGCTAAATTATTCTTTAGTCTATTGGACACCCAGCCATTATCTCAAATTCAACATGGCTAATGCTGAATTAAACATTCTGTGGACTTAGTTTCTTTCTCAGTAGAATGACTAGATGATAGCCTGGACTGCAGCAGAAGTTTTCTAACTGAACTTATCAACAGAATAATAATTTGGTGTGGAATGCAGGACTCAGTAGCCTAAACAGCTTTTCAGGTGGTTCCAATAATTAGTTAAGTTGAAGCACTGATCTAGAGAAAGGATGATCACAGTAACTGATCTAAGGTCTCTTGTAGTCTTAGGCTGTCATAAATCGATTCTGTACACTCTCTTCTCCTAAATTGGCATGATACTTAACAGCAATGTGATTCTGAGAAAACTATTTTGTTACCTTGAGCCTCAATTTTCTTATCAAACAAATATGAAAGTATCTGTTGTGAGGTTAGATGTGTAAAATATGCTGTTTAGTGACATACACATAGCAGGAGCTTTCTAATGCCCTTGCCTATACCTCTGTTTTTTCTCCACACCACCAACAAATTGATTTCTTGCGTCATTTTTTTTGGTCACTTTTGCTCGTAAACTCAGTGGTTTCCAAGACCTTCAGCAATGATACTCAGACCCCTTCTCCAGAGGCAAATGTCTCTTCAAGAACTATTTATGCTGTTTCAATACCTTTAATTTCTGATTTTGCATCCGTGCAATTTGAAGTTTCAAATTAGGGTGCTTTCTAAAAGTAAGGATGTCAGTGGTTTTGAAATTTAGGTCACATCACCTCATTGAACAATACTAAAAAATAATGATTATCTTTCATGCTAGTCCACAAAAATGCATTTGGTCCTATGTAGCAGAAAACCACATATTTATAATGAAAATATTAAATAAAGGAGAAATAGTAGAAAACATTGCACAAGTAGATGAAATACTTTATCTGCATACATTTCTCCAGTCCAGTAACTTCTGGGAATAGGCCCCTGAGCTATTCCCAAGCTAGGTCTACCTTGGCTCTGAAGCATATTCCCACCAAGCTGTGAATGATTGATTTCGGATCAGCCTTTGTGCTGAAAAGCAGGAAAGGAGACAGCATGAAAATTTTGGATGCCTGGATGGAGTTAGAGGTAATACCAAAAATAACTTAAATGTCTTGCTAGCATGATTTCATTGTTGGTGTTGATTTCCTTCAATTCATGCAAGTCATTTGCTTTTTTATATTTCTAGGTGAATTTTCATCCTGTTTTTTCCAGTTCCTGTTAATGATCAGGATTGAAGAATACAGCAGGTCCTCAAAAATATCTTTTTATTCAATGTTGTTCCCTTTAACATTGATAAGAAAAAGATGGATTCCCAGCTGGGGCCGCTGTCTGTGTGGAGTTTGCATGTCTGCCCATGTATTCATGGGTTTTCTCGGGGTACTTCTGTTTCCTCCCACATCCCAGAGATGTGCATGTGAGGTGAACTGGCATGTCCATGTGGCCCCGGCATGAATGTGTGTGTGAGATGGCCCGTGATGGGATGGGACGGCGTCTGTCCAGACCTGGCTCCTGCTTGACCTCTGGGCTGCTGATATGGGTTCCAGCCAGCCCAGACCCTGAACTGGAATAATTGGGTAAATAATTATCTTACTGGTTTATATCAATCTTTCTTAAGTGTATGTGTGGCTCACATTTACTTCAATGTTTAATATTAGAAGTGTTTTAGCTTTTATTTAAAAGCTTGTGGATGTTTTTTGAGCAGAAATATGCTGTGAGAACTTAACTCTTGTTTATATCAATTAGCCTATAGTAAAACTGGTTTTGCTATATGCTGTTGCATTTAAAGTCACAGTTTCCAACAACCTTTCCACGATGTTCACTGAGGGCTTGCTGTACTGTTATTAGTTGTTTTGGTTATAGGGAGTAAAAAGGTTTACCCTGGAAGGTGCCACTTAACTCTGAGAGGCACCAGGAGGAAGGGGCAGTGGGCAGCCATTTTTAAACACTCTTACTCTACATCTACTTTTTTTATTTTTCATTGCTGTATATTGTTCCAAGGTATGGCTCTTACTTCTTACCTAATTTATGTAGGAACACTCCTATGGATGGACGTTAAACATTCTTTTTATTATTACCAACAATGCTACCATGAATGTCCATATATGTGACATGCCTGTATACATATGAGCATTTAAAAAATATGTTCCTGACAGTAGAGAAGAGAGACTCTGTTCTGGGCACGGGTCTTCTTACTAAGTCAAGAACAATACTTATCTTCCCCAGAGTCATCTGCAGAGAAAAGACACAGAAGGTAGAATGAGAAAGAAATTGGAAGCGAGAATTTCCTTTTTCTTGTAGTTGTTACCTGCTTCTATAAGAGTGTTGCATTTTTATTTTATTTTTTATTTTTATTTTTTTGAGTTGGAGTCTCACTCTGTCACCCAGACTGGAGTGCAGTGGCTGCTCCCGGCCACCACAGCCTCGACCTGCTGGGCTCCAGCGATCCTTCCGCCTCAGCCTTCCAAGTAGCCGGAACTACAGGCATGCTCTACCATGCCCGGCTGATTTTTTGATTTATTGTAGAGATGAGGTTTCGCTGCCCAGGCGGGTCTCGAACCCGCGGGCTCAGGCAATCCACTCACCTCAACCTCCCAAAGGCGCGGGATTACAGGCTGAGCCACCGAGCCCGGCTGAATGTTGCATTTTTAAAGTAGACATTTACTCTAAGTTGAATTTTTAAATTATAAGTTAGCGGTATAGGAAGCTAGCAATACTCTTTTGGGAAGAAGATGAGAACACACTGGCCTTGCTGACCCCTGGGTGTTCAGGGTGGCCTTTTCCTGACTGCCACACAGCGCAGAGGAAGAAGTGTTGGGTTCTTTCTCTTGGTCTGAATAGTCCCACGCACACCACACACTCTCCTGTTTTAGCTACAGATTTGTTTCCCAAAATAGTGTTTACCTTCAAATGAGCTTTTATAGAGAACTGTTGAGGGGGACCCTCCATGACTGCCATGCTGTCATCTGTGAAAGTCTCCTCTGCATCGCACCCACCCCCCATCAGAATTCTCTCCTCTTCATCCTCCCTTTCACTGGAAGACCTGGATTGGATCTGGCTTGTTTCAGGGATGCTTTATGTCAGAGTTTATGGAGAAAGTCGGCCAAGAAAGCCTGCCACTTACACACTGCGCTGACCTGAGTGAGGAACTTAATTCCCTAGAGCCTCAATTTCCCTTCCTATGAAGTGGTGATGCAGAAATTCTCATCTGCAGGGTTACTGAGGAGCCAGCTGAGATATGTCTGAGATAATAGCGATGTCTAATATCTAAATCTCCTGCCATGGCTCCTGGTGCATGTGGGGTACTGGGGATGTGTCCTGATGATCTCTTACCGGTATGTGCGTTAGTCAGTATCGAGTTACTTTCTCTTCTGGTGTAACACATTCCACTGCAAGAGGAGCAGAGGAAGCTGAAGGAGACATCAGCGAATACTGAAGATTTCTTCTAACTCCCTGAGGTCTGCTTTTTTCTCTTTCCTTTGTTGAGTGCTCTCCTTTTACTTTTATCTAGAAGGCAGGGCAAATAGATACTACTCACAAGATAGCTGAATTCCTCCACGCCCTTACAATATTTTCTTTCGCCTCCTCACCACCAGAAAGGCCACAGCAATGGTCAAAGTGGCTTGCATGAAAGGAAACTATCAAGTGGGCAGAGGCCATATCCATCAGCTTACTTAGAAAAGGTCCATCTTATTAGGGCATTGTTCTTTAAGGGCTTATTAGGGTTTACTTGGTTTGCTCTGTCCAGTCTACATATCAAATTCTTTTTCCTAAAATGAAAATTTTGTCGTTACCTTTTTTTCTGATAGACATAATATATACTCTTTTAAAAAATTGAGAAATTAAAGTATAAAAAGATATATAAACCACTTGCAAGACTGCTACCTAGAGACTGGGAGATTCTTTTAATTAATGGAATTTTTTTTTTTTAACTCTATGAGCATGCCATCACATTTCTTACTAGACTTCTATTAATGGATTTTTAGGGTTTTTAAAAATTCTGATGCACAATGCAGTCATGTGCCTTTCTATATACCCGGTTTTGCCCATATGTTCACATCTTTGTTTTTGATATTTTTTACATATGTAATTTCTCAGTGAAGGTATGCATTTCTAAAATACATTTAATATATGTTTTTACCATGCCTTTTATAAAGACAAGTGCCAGATCACAAAAGACCTTGTAAGTTACTTAAAGGCATTTTAGATTTAATGTGAGAACAATGGTGAACTCGAATTTTAGATAGCTGCATTGGTCATGATTCAGTAGTGAGCAACATAACACGGTCCAGCCAGTTTCAGCAGAAAGGGATTTATTACAGTGTATTAAGCAGCTTACAAACTTGGAAGGGCTGGAGAATCTGGCTTTAGGCTGAGTTTCCAGAAACAACAATTGCACAGGTCACACTGTCATGCTTGCTGGCCCAGGAACTGTTGCTTCCACAGTCACCACCGCCTACTGCAGAACCACATGCCTGGGCCATGCTCAAGAAAGCCCAGGAAATCAGAAGCTGTTGCTGCTACCATGGCTCAGGCTTGGCAACCAGAAATTTAGGAGCCAGCTGGACTTCAGAGTCACATTTGCCAATCTTGGCTGCAAGTCAGAATCACCCGGAGTGCTTTACAAAAGCACTGAGTCTTGGTCAGCACCCCCAGAGACTGTATTTAATTGACCTGGAGTAGAGCCCAGCTGTAGTATTAAAAATAAAGCAAACTACTATGGATGATGTTTCTGTACAATCAAGGCCAATTGCAGGAGGACCTCTGTGAAAGCTGTCTTGGGTAGCCACATGGCTTCTTTGCCAGTGCTTCCAGAAGGCTGTGTGGCTGACACTTCACCATACTTACTTCTGTCTTCTAACCTGGAGGATGGTTCTGCTTGGAAATTCTGTATGAGAAATGAAGATAGAAGGTAAACTGGGAAATGTAGTCCTTAAGCCTGTCCATGCTGATAGGAGGAGATGAAGTGGTGTTAAAAGAGCCAGTTTGAAGTATTCTCCGTGGTAATTCAGTGTGAAGATTATGAAGAGTGTTATAAAGATGTTACATTTGATATGAGAAGATGGTCAGGATAGAATAGAGAGGCCACTGCCAGATCAGGTAATGAATGAACAGTGTCCTAACGCTGATGATAAAGAAAGAATGGAGGAAACTAAGTGAAGAATTTAAGATGCTGTATAAGGTGGACTTGGTCATCTTAGATGTGTGGTTGGTGGAAAGGAAGATAGCTAGAATTTGGGTGTTGGTAATTTGTTGAATGGTGAGCTCATTCATTTTGGAAGGAATGGGTTGGGGTTCATGTGGAGAACGAGGAGTCCAGGTTCAATCATGGTCTGTAGACTGTTTGATAGCCAAGTGTGTGTATCAAGAGAAAGAGCTGAGTTTCAGATTTTAACAAATGCAGGGAGTGGATGAGCTCAGCCTGATATAATATGGAACCAAATAATGAGAAATCAACACTTAGAGCAAGGGCTGAAGATGAGGAACCCACACAGGAGGCAGAGGAAAACTAGTAGAGTATGATCCCACAAGCCAAAGAAGAATAGACATTCTCCAAAGAAGATATACAAATGGCTAAGAAACACATGGAAAGGTGTTCGGTATCATTAGTCATCAGGGAAACGTGAATCCAAATCACAACGAGATACCCCTTTGCATCCACTAGGATTGCTATTTTCAAAAAGATAGACATTAGCAAGTGTTGGCAAGAATATAGAGAAATTGGAACCCTCATGCATTGCTGGGGTACCCACTTTGGAAAACAGTTTGCCAGTTTCTCAGAAAGTACAACATGGAATGACTACGCAACTCCATGATTCCACACCAAGGTATATGCCCAAAGAAAAACTGAAAATGTCCACACAAAAAACATATGTGTGAATGTTCATAGCAATATTGTCCATCATAATAGAAAAGCGGAAACAACTCAAATGCCCATCAATTGATGAATAATAGACAATATGCAATATTTCTATGTAATGGGATATTACTCAATGACAAAAGAAATGAAATGAAGTTCTGATACATGCCACAACATGCACAAACCTTCAAGACATGCTAAGTTATAGAGGCCAAACACAAAAGAGCATATACTGTGATTCTATTTACATGAAATGTCCAGGACAGGCAAAAACGTACAGATGGAAATTAGATTAATGTATACTGGGGAGAAGATGACAGGGAGTGACTGTTAATGGGTACAGCGTTTCTTTCTGGGATAATACAATATTCTGCAATTGGGTAGTCGTGATCGGGGCACAAGTTTGGGAGGATACTAAAGCTCATTGAATTGTATTCTTTAAAAGGGTGAACTTTATGGTATGTGAATCACATCTCGATAAAGCTGTTATTTTAAAACTCAAGGGAAGAAAGCATTCAAGAAAAATATCTAGAGGTCAAATGCCAAACATTGATTGCAACAAGTAACGCTGACAGGAGTTGTTTCAGTTGTGCGGTGAGGGTTCAAGTCATACTGAGGGTAAGCGGGAGGTCAGAAAGTACAGACTGTGAATAGCAATGACACTTTCAAGAACTTTTCATGGGAAACGGTGGGGAGAAATCAGGCAACAACAGGAGAGGGTGTGAGACAGAAAGATGCTTGAGGTGCTGCTGTTTTGTTTCCATAGGACAGGAGAGAGTCTCATGTGTGATTCAATGCTGATGAGAAGATCCAGCAGACTAGGAGAGTAGAAGTGAGAGGAGGATGCAGGCTGCAGCCCTGAGAGCAGGTGGAAGGACTTGGAGTTAGATAAGGGAGGAGAACGTCTGAAATAACTGCCTTTACAAAAGTAGAGAGGACTGGGCATAGCAGCTCACACCTGTAATCCCATCACTGTGGGAGACTGAGGCAAGAGGGTTGCTTGAGCCCAGGAGTTCGAGACCAGCCTAGGTATCATAGTGAGGTTGCAGTGAGCTGTGATTGTGCCATTGCACTCCAGCCTGGGCAACAGAGTGAGACCCTGACTCAAAAAAATAAAAAAAATGAGAGAGAGAGAGAGAGAGAGAGAGAGAGAGAGAAGAAAAACAAAACTCTGGGTAGCTCTGACAGTTCCCTTGAGGCTAGAGGTCTTGAATTCGTGGTAGAAGTTCTTCCATCGTTCTATCTACAGAACATCTGCATTGTCCCAACGGCAGCACACCAACTGGTATGCTTTTTTGTCCTTGGTTTTGGTGGCAATCCAGGGCTGAGGTTTTGCAGGGAGAATGTGCTGGAAATACCGTGTGATGGGAATTGAGGGTGTTGGCAGGAGAGTGACTAAAGTGCAGGTCCACAAAGACAGGGAGGGAGGGAAATGAGTTGGGAAATCAGTTACTGAAGAAGACAGAAGGGTGACGCAGCTGGAGGCCTTGGTGAGACCAGGTCATAATAAGGAGCATGATGTCTTGCATGTTTCCTCAGTATGTCACGCTACACGTCAAGGGTCGTGTTATCTTCCCAACAACTATTATTTCCATAGGAAAAAAGCAGAGGTTTAGAAAGACTAAAAAACGTGCTCATGTCCACACATCTTGAGTGTGGAGGGATTGCTCTTAGCCTGGGGCATTTGACTCCAGGTACCTACCTGCGCTAACCATGGAGCTCCTTTGCAGCTATGGGTTCTACATATGCAGGTGAGTGAGGGAACTGGAAGGACAGGAGTTGCGCCACTAGTTATAACATTGCCCTTTAGGAAATCAGATAGGAGCATTTGCGGCGATGGCAGACAACCAGGGCCCCTCACGGGCTGTGGTTAGCAGAAATGGGACTCTGGGAAAGGATCCTGAAATCATGGAAATAAGTAAATGTTAGGCCAGTTTTGGGATGTGTTGTCGCCTGTGTGTGCAACTTTCTGGGAATAATGGCAGGACTTGGAATGGAGAGGAAAACTGAATTAAACTGTTGTTGGAATTGCTTCTTTCCTCTTCTCTCTCTCTCAAAAACTAAAAACTGGACTATCTGCACAGACTGACCCTATGGAAAATCAGAAAATCTGGTATAGTCGTCAAGAATTTGGTGTTTTGCTTGCATTTCTTGATGAAACCTCAGGAAAAACTGATCTTAATCCTGTTTGGTTTCTGGTGACGTTAATGACTTTGCCAGTGGAAAACAAGATTTGATGTCAACACGTATCGAGGGGGAGTGCAGTGATTCATATAGACACACGGGGTTTTCTTTCTTTTTTTTTTTTTTTTTGAGTCGGAATCTCCTCTGTCGCCCAGACTGGGGTGCAATGGCCGCTCCCGGCCACCGCAGCCTCAACCTGCTGGGCTCCGGTGATCCTTCCGCCTCAGCCTTCCAAGTAGCTGGAACTACAGGTGCGCGCTAACATGCCCGGCTAATTTTTTTTTATTTATTGTAGAGATGAGGTCTCGCCAAGTTGCCCAGGTGGGTCTCAAACCCGCGGGCTCAGGCAATCCACTCACCTCCGCCTTCGAAGGCGCGAGATTACAGGCTGAGCCGCCGAGCCCGGCACAGGGTCTTCTTTATTCCCGATGCTGCCAAGAATACCAAGCACACTCCCATCCCGCGTCTTTCTCTCTTGTTCCCTTTGCCCAGAACATTCTTCGCTCAGTCATCTGGACAGATCACTTGCAACTTCCTTGCATTTCCACTTAAATGTCACCTTCTTAGATAGGTCTCCCAGTCTCTTTTTACAAAATGTCACCATGCTCTCCCCCAGGAGCTGTTGTTCCTACACCCTACTTTATTTTTCTTCCTGACACTTGCTGCCATGTGACACAGTTTTACTTGTTTACTGTCTGTCTCTTGTACAGAAATCTTTGCCCAGCAAGGGTTGAGGTGCAGTGGGCTTTGTTCCTGTCTGTTATGCCCAGCACCTAGAAAAGTGGTCAGCACTGGAGATACAGATGTGTCGAACAGGTATCCCATCTACAGAATACAGAATTTTGTCTGCGGATCTCCACAAGAGAAGGGCTTGTGTTTTTCCTGTTTTCTTTTTTTTTCCCCCCTCGCTGTTCATTCCTAGCTACTGCTTGAGGCTTCTCATGAGTATATCTGGTCTCCCCGTCACCACACTGCAAGCTGTGTCCTCTCTCCGTGCGGTGTTGCCTCCAGCATCAACAGAGCTTATTTATTTTCTTCTCCAAGGCTATAGTAACATGTTTTACAAAATATGTGAGGTTCTCATTGTAGTAAATTCTTATACTTTTATGTTGCCTTGGCATTCGTTTTGAATACAACTTTCTCATACAAGAAGCGGGGCTCAGTCTCCCTTGACAGTTTCCAGGTCTACCCCACACCCAGATGGTCCAAGTTGGTGGCCAAGAGACAAGAACTTCAAAGCATCTCTCCTGCCTGGCAGACTGGGCTCCCGGCTTCCTGGTTTTCTTTTAAAGGAAGCACTCAGGCATTTGTTCTTGAACTGAAAACGACCCCCACCCAATGCCCCATGCATACTGCCAGTTGCCACGCATGTTCTCTTTCTCTCTGCCTGATGCCTCATTCCTGTCTGGTGAGCGATGGAGGACTGGCCTCTCTTATCATGGCTTCTCTGACTGGGATCTACAAGTAAAAGTCTTTGACTTGTTTCCTATTATGATGGTGTATTGAATTGGAGCCTTCCATCTGAAGCTGGATTTTTCCCAGGATGCTGTGGGAACGTAAAGTGTTCCCAGCTCCAGAATGATGGCCAGCCAGGCATAAACTGGACACAGGTCAGACAAGAGCCACAAGGGTGTCTGCCGGTATAAACAAGTTTCCCATGGGAAGGACTACCCGATCTTGAGTTGAATGGCTAAACCTTAGGCTGCCTGCCAGGTAAGAAGTGTTCCATGTAAGGTACGCTGTAAACAGTCAGGTCCAGCACCACTGCTTTACCTGTAGGGCAGGATTGCTAGCTGCTCTGGTACTAGAGCTCTAGTTCAGCTGGGGGCTTTCAAAACATAAGAGGATTACAAAACAGAGAAAGAAAACTTGGAACTCAATCCATTAGTTATTTGTCACCAGGTGTTCCTTGCTGATTTCTTCCCTTGGCTCTTAGCCATACCACAGGTTGGTGCAATCTGTGGTCTGTCCTTCCTCAAATCAGACCCTCTCACTCCACTTAATCCCTTGACTGAACCTCTCTTACCCCATGAATCCCAAACCCAAAGAAAACAAAAGAGCCACTTCTTTCTTTGGCCAGAGAGGTGACAAGTTAAAATCTCCTAGCATTAGAAAAAACAAATTCTCATTGTCCAGATACCCCCAAATTTCTTCACTACGTTATCTTACTTGAAATTACACTCCAAATTAGCTCCAAGAATTTGTCTTCTATAAGCTAAAGGGATTATTTAGGTCTTTAGTCCTACTTGACACAGTTTTCTCTCTATTACACCTTTCTCTTCAAATTTCTAAATAGCTGTCCCCCAGTATCCTTGAGGATTGGTTCCAGGAACCCCCATAGATGCCCAAATCTGTGGATGCTCAAGTCTCTTCATAAAATGTAGTGTTTGCGTATGACTTGCGGTCATCTCCCAATATACAGTTGATGCTTGAGCAACATGGGTTTGAATGGTGTGATCATGATTTTTTTCTGCCTTGGCCAGTCCTGAGACAGCAAGACCAACCTCCCTCTTCTTCCTCCTTCTCCTAGGCCTATTCAGTGTGAAGACAAGGATGAAGACCTTTAGGAGACCCACTTCCACTTAATGAGTTGTAAATATATTTTCTCTTCCTTATGATTTTCTTAATAATGTTTTCTCTAGATTTATTGTAGGGATATGATATATTTATATATATAAATACACACGCACACACATATATATAAATACATTTATTGACTGTGTTAGTTAAGTTTTGGGGAAATCAAAAGTCATACATGATTTTCAACTGCACAGGTGATCAGTACCCCTGACTCCTGCATTGTTTCAGTGTCAACTGTACTTCAAATCATTTCTAGATCCCTCATAATACTTAATCACTTATAATTCTAAGTAATTGTTATACTATATTGTTTTTATTTGTCATATTTTATTATTGTACCATTTAAAAAACTGTTTTCCCTAATATTTTTGATTTGCAGATGTTTGAATCTGCAGATGTGGAACATGCTGATAGGGAGAGCTGACTCTAAAAAAACAAACTCGGTTCTCTCTCTCTTTCTCTCTCTCTCTCTCTCTCTCTCTCACACACACACACACACACACACACACACACACACACATTGGAATACAAGAATCATCCATCCAGACTGTAGATATCTGGGCAGTGAGGAGTAACACCAGCGGCACAAAAAAATAATGTAGTAAGTATCATGACCAGGTAACAGAAGACATTTGACATTTGCCTGGACAAGAGTGTTGACTGTGGCTTTGAGGAGAAGTGGATGGATTAGAGAAATATTTAGGGGGTTCAATCTGCAAGAGTTGGAACATGAGTAGATGTGGGGTGGAGGGGGAGGGACACTCAGGAATCAAGGATAGGTCTTGATTCCTGATTTGGCAAGTTTTTGATAATGTTTCTTTTTGTTTTATTTTAGAGATGTGGGGTACAAGTGAAGATTAACTTCATAGGGTCAAGTTTGGGCTTCTAACTGGTCTTCACTGCCTCTGGTAGTGGGCCCGGTCCCCTTTGTGTTGTTATATACCCACACTGTCCTCTCCCTCCCCTCACCCTCCCTCCCTTTCCCCCACGCCCTCCCATAGCAGTGTCCAGCCACTGCCTATCCCTTCCTGGTGCTAATGTGACTCGTGTTCAGGGCCCACTTATGAGTGCAAAGATGTTTCTAATTCAAGTGTGCCCATAAAATATGAACCAATTCCAGGCCAACTTTTATGTTTGTTGACTTCATGCTACCATTCATACAAACAAACCTTTCAACACAGGAGAGATCATGGCTTCTGTGTCTCATTTCAAGGATAAAAGCAAAACCAAAAGCTATAGAAGCATCCTGATAACCTTTAAAACTTTTTACAGATTAATCTATGCATAAGTAATCATTGATCTTTTTAATCATGAGGCAGAGCAATTTTATTTTGTTAATAGGAAGCTATTTTAGACATTGTAATATGTTTTCGATGATGATTGCATGTTACTCGATCATAAACATTAAGCAAAATATACTCTCATTGGTGTGAGAGTATATTTTTGTCATACAGTAACGGTATTTAGTTTACAAAGATGTACTTCAAAATAACAGGAAGAAAACTTAAAAATAAATCTTTTAAAGCATTTTACTGATCCCTTGAAACAGTTCACAGACCTTACAATAGAACTTCTAATGTCTAACCAAGGCAGAAGACAAATTGTTCAGGAAGTGTTTGAGTGTGTAAGAATTCATCCAATTGGGGTTCCAGAGAACACAGTGAAAAGATTTGGGAGGATGGAAACAGTGGGTTATGGGCTGGTAGGAACAAGCAGCATGCAGTTTGGCACTGGAGGACTGGGTTAACAAGAGGCTTAGTTTGGTCACCAACAAAACCTGACTGCGGTGTGAAGCAGCTGATTGGAAGATTGCCATAGAATTCATTCCAGCCATTCTCGTCCTGATGGTGAAATGCATGCCTCTCAGGAAGTACCAAAGACTTGGATTGACTGCAGCCCCTAAAGAACTCTGGTCTTGAGGATGGAAAACTGGTACTGGAAGGGGAAAGCAAGGTTCCATATCGATTGCTTGAGGTCTTGGGAGTAGCTAACACATCTTGGAAGCATTTCAGAATTGTTGACTGCTTATTTCTGTTAATGTTTCACCTTGGCTTCTGTTGTCTCTTACAAGAAAATAAAAAGGGGATTCACTGCTCCTTGTTTTCCCTAATCTGGAAACAAGACACATTCCTTAAAAGAAAATCAGCCCGATTCCTCTTTCTTACCTGTTACTAAGGTGCTTACTGAATTTATACCCCTTCTGAGAGTCTCTCTTCATTCCAAGTTTCTGCAAGAGACCGAAGTGGTTTGTGGAAAGGATCCAGATATTTTCTTATCTCTTTCATACATATCAGCCACAGTAACACTGGTTTATGTCATTCCTGTTTTTCTTTTCCATGATAATATTTGCAAATTTGATTAGTATCTGTCTCTCACTAGATTACAGATGTCAAGGGAGCAAGAGTCATGCTTATTTTATTTTCTCTTGTATTGTCAGTTCCTAAGCCAGTATTTGGCATGGGTAGTTGCACAATAAAATATTTATTTATTGATTAAATATATGCTTAAGGAAATGCCTTTATCTATTTTCCTTTACATATCTTCCATGAAGAAAACATTTAAATTTGTTTTTAAGGCAGAACATTTTCTTACTTGAGGAGGGATTCTGACCATGTTCACAAATAATAAATTGTACATGATGGTTAGCCATGCATATGTAAATAATTTAGGAATTAAAAATATCTTTTGGGTGTTCATTTTTCAAGTCAGATATTTGCATTATCTAATTCTCATGGATATTGTTTGATTTTTCTCTTTTGTGGTGTAACTGAACTTCTTTTCTTCATTGCTGAAAAGAGAAAGTATTAGATGTCATTAGATCTTGGTTTTATTTCTGGCTTTCCATGTGCTTTGGGCAAGGCATAAACTGTAAGCCTAAATCTCATCAGCTACGGAACAAGGAAAAAACTGCTTGGTTATATTTTCTCTCCACAGAATGTTGTGAGAATATAATGAAATAATTATACTTTTTTTTGTTAAAAATAATCAGTATACAGTATATGTATGTATACATACTCTCATACACTTAAATAATTATAGCTTTTGGTCTGGCTCTACCAAATTTTAACATAATATGTAATATAAATGATATTAGAATGATAGGGAATGGCTAAATATAAATGATAAAAAGTAATAATGACAACTATTTACTGGTTCTTTATAATGGGCAAGTGTTGGGAAAAGTGCTTTACATGTGTTTTCTTATTTAATTCTCACAAAAATGTGTCAATGACCTTTTTCATCCCTATTTCCACTCCTGTCATTCTCTCTTGAACCCACTCCACTGAATAAGGCATTTTTACCCATCAAAATCTATGGAATCTTTTCTTCTCAGGGGCACTGATGGCTTCTGTGCTGCCAGTGCAAGTGGTCAATTCTGCCCTAGTTCACTCAGCCCCTCTGTGACCGGTGACAGTAGATCATCCTTCTTTTTTGAAGCACATCATTTGTTTGGCTCTAGGTTCTACATCCTGTGAATTTCCTGTGTCATTCTCATCTTCTTGGCCTCTAGATGTTGGAGACACCCAGAGCTCAGAAGTGGACCTCTTTTCTATTTCAACTTACTCCTATAGGGCGCTCACTCAGTCCTCATAATTTAAGTATATGTTATACCCTGCTAGTGCTCAGATTTTAAGATCTATTCTTGGCCTCTTTCCTGAATGCATACTAATATATTAAATGGCCTACTCACTATTCCCACATGAATATCTAATTAATATCTCTAAGTAAATGCTTTATAGTTCCTTGTTCAATCTTCCCCATTTTAGTAAATGGTACTTACATTTGCCCAGTTATTTAGGCCCAAAACTTTGGAATCATAACTTCTGACAGCCCCAAGCTGTCAGAAGTTATGTTGAGTCTGCTTTCAACTTCAGCATGCGTCTAACCACTTTTAGCTGCTTCGCAATGTTGTGTTCTTATCTGAAACCACTACCATCTCTTGGTTGCACTATTGCCGTTGCCTTTACCTGGTGATCCTGTACCGCTCCTGGTTCCCCGAAGTCTGTTCTCCACATAGGAGCAAAGGTCACCCTTTTGAAAAAAAACCAACAGCCTCATTAAAATGTGGGCAAAAGACATGAGTAGACACTTCTCACAAGGAGAGATACGGGCAGTCAACAGACACATGAAAATGTGCTCAGCCTCACTAATCATCAGAGAAATGCAAATCAACACCACATTGAGATACCACCTAACTCCAGTAAGAATGGCCATCATTAATACAACAAACAACAGATGCTGATGAGGATGTGTAGAAAAAGGAACAATTCTGCACTACTGGTGGGAATGCAAACTAGTGTAACGTCTTTGGAAGACAGTGTGGCGATTTCTGAGAAAACTAGAAATTGATCTTCCATATGATCCAGCAGTCTCCTATTGGGAATATACCCAGAGGAACTCAAATCATTCTACAAAAAAGATACCTGCACATGCATGTTTGTTGCAGCTCTATTCACAATAGCAAAAACATGGAGCCAACCATGCTGCCCACTAAAGCTGGACTGGATAAAAAAATGTGGTACATATATACAATGGAATATTATGCAGTCATAAAGAAGAGCAAACATATGGACTTTGCAGCAACTTGGATGAATTTAGAATCTGTCATACTCAGTGATCTATCACAGGAATAAAGAACAGAGTACCATATGCTCTCACTCATAAGCGGACCTTGAGAAATTATCATAATACTGTAAGAAAGGAATTGACAGTAGTGGGAAACTGCCAGGGAAGGAGGGGGTGGGATTGGCAGTTGAGGGAAACTGCCAGAGGAGGGAGAGGTGCATCTCATCAACAAGGGTACCTGCACAATTAACATTTGTATACCTAACCCTGAATTGTACCCCACATCTTTAACATTAAAAAAAAAAAGTCATCCTTTCAAAACATAATTGGATCATGATACTCTCTACTCAAAAGTGTCCAGTGGCTTTCCATCACAAATAACATCTGAAATCCTACTATGGCATATACATTCTTTATAAGAGTTAATCCCTGGCTACTGTTTTAATTCAACTCATTAAGTCATTGAGTAATACCCTCACTGATCTCCTTGGTTTTAATTCAACTCGTTAAGTCATTGAGTAATACCCTCACTGATCTCCTTGGTTTTTCTCAAATCCACCAGAATATCCCTGCCTGGAGGTCTCTTCTTTGCTCTTTCCTCTGCTTGAAATCTCTTCCTCAAATATTCCGTGAATTCCTGCCTCATACTCTTCACCCCTCTGTTCAAATGACACCTTCTAAGTGGACTTACCAGTCTCACTCTTGTCTTGTGGCTATTAGCCTACTTGTCACTATTAGTTTGTCTAGAATTATTTTCTATGGAATCAGTATATTTCATTTTAATCTTTTTAGTATAAGCTGTATGAGGGCAGTCCACTGTAGTATCCTTACTGTCTAGATCAATGCTCAGTTATGGGAGTGTAAAATAAGTTTCTATTTTTGGAGACCTCTTTTTGATTTTCCTTCTTTCAGAGGAAAAATGACAGAGATTCAGATAGTCAAGTCACTTAGCCAGGATCACTTAGTTAGTAAATGGTATGGTATGGATTTGAATCTGACAGTAAATCTTGCACTTTTAACCACTATGCCATATTGCTTTCCTTTTTATACTATGCTGTCTTCACTCAATACATGATTATTTTGGAAATTCAGGACCCCAACATTTCCATAAATGTTAAAATTGTCAGAATATTGTATGTGTGCTCACATTTCAGGAAGTGTTGCCATTCTAGGATTTTTTTAAGGTTCACACACATATAGGCTCACCAGCTTATATTTCAGCTTCCCTGAAGGAAGATTTAAAAAAGAGAACAACACCTTCCAAAACACATCGATAAAAAAGATTGCTAAAAACAATCAATGGCACATCACTGACAATTGGATAAATGTACAGATCCTAAGAATTTCAGACTATTAAGTCAAAGTGATATAGTCAGGTGACTTTTATCTCTTTGATCCCATGTTCAAGTTTAGCATAGGCCCGAAGCAGTACTTAAACCATAACAGTATGACAAGAGGAGCTATTGACTTCAGCATTAGAGAAGACCTAATGCCAGTTATTGAAGTCAGGTTTTAGTGATTTTTAACACTAAAAAGATTTACCTAAAAGAAGATCTGGCAATTGTCTTTTTAAAAATACTCTTAAGAAGTGCTTAATTTTCTTCTCTTTTAACCAGTATTTCAATTTAATTTGTTCATATTAAGAACACACTGGAGTATGGAAATCAAAATACACAACATCTGTTTTGTCTGTGCTATGTCAGTGTTTGGATGAAAGGTGAAAAACCAATCTTTTGTTATTCTGATGCCAAGAGTTGCACATTTGACGATACCTGAATAACTTTTCATTTTTCCATGGAATGTAACAGCGTTTATGGAATTCTAGTTCTACCACTACTAGTCATGTGACTTTGTGTATATTACTTAACTTCTTTTTTGGTGTGTCAGTTTCTGGATCTGTAAACCATGTATAATATCAGTACCAATCGTGATTTTGGTGAGGGTTAGATGAGAAAATGTTAAGCACTTAGTCAGTGTGACTGCTCAGGAAATGCCAACTAATATATATATATATATATGACTACTGAACTAGGGTATCCTCAGCACTATTGACATTTTGGGTCAGATAATTCTTTATTGTGGGATGCTATACGGTGTGTGTGGGATGTTTAGCAGTATCTCTGGCCTCTAGTCAGTAGAGGCCAGTAACATCCACCCCCCAAAGCTGTGATAACCAAAAATTTCTCCAAAGATTGTCAGATAGTTTCCTCTGGAGGGCAACACTACCCCTGTTGAGAGCCACTGTACTAGACTAATGCTAATGCATGTTCTCTTATTTAATTTTCATAGCAGACTTGTGGGGTAGGTAACAACGTTATCTTATCTTTACAAATGGAGAAAGTAGGACTTATGAATGTTAAATATTTGCCTTAAGATATGTAGCTCGTGAGGAATGAGCTATTACTAGACTCTAACTGTCTAATAACAAAGCTTTGATGGTGTATTATTTGCATTGACCAGGATTTAAACTGTTTTGGTAACATCTCTAATTGATTTGCTTGTGTGCAAAATTCTAAGTCAACATTCCATTGCATTTTTGTATCCCCTAACTCAGGAACTTCTCCTATCTTTATATTCCATTTTCTTTCCTCTTTACAACCTGTTGCTGTTCTTTTCTTTTGCACTGAAGAATGATATACTTTTTTTAAGGATCCAAATAGTGACTGAGGCTTCTTAACTCTCATAAAATATCAACTTGCATTCAACTTGACATTTAAGCAAAAGTTTCAGTCTTTGACTGGCAACAGATACAATCTGCACTTCTGGTATGTGCAACTTGTGTTTGAAACTTATTACAAGCTTAATTGAGAAGAATAAATTCAGGACATATAATCTAAATAATTTGTACTTATCTAAGTACAAGGTAGAGAATAAGCAAATAAACAAAATAAACTAATAAGCTTACTTCGCTTAAAAATTAAGGATAGCTACTAAATAGCACATGAGTATGTTGACTATGGCCTTCTCTAGACCTTTTCTGACCTAGGTTTATAGATTCTGTTTTTAAAAAGTATTTATTTTTAAATTGACACATAAAAAGTGTATTTATTTATAGTGCACAACATTATGTTATGAAGCATGTGTACCTTGTGGGATGATTTAATTGAGCTAATGAACATATGCATCGCCTCACAAGATCTTTTTACTTCTAATGATGCAGATTTGAATTCAGGTAGAAGGAGGCAGAGAGGGCGATTAGGTGTATTTTTTTATCTTTATCTTACTGGACCTCTCTGTTGCATTTTTTTTTTTTTGTGGCTTTCATAATATCAATGTTGTGGGTTATCCTCTTAGATATTATCAACTCCTTACTGATTCCTTCTTGGCTATCTTCTTTCAGCAATCTCTTAAAAAATTGTGCCCCACAGTTGGGTTCTCAATCCACGGTTCGTCCCACTTTCTGCATTCTCCGTATTCTTTTTTTTCTTTAGAGTTGTGGGTACAAGTGAGGGTTTACTACATAAATAGGCTGCATGCAAGTGAAGTTTGAGCTTCTAGCTGGCCCTTTCTCCCCTTGGTAGTGGGCCAGGTATCCTTTGCGTTGCTATGTGTCCTCCTCTCACTTCTTTCCCTCCCTCCCCTAGCAGTACCCAGTGTCTGCTAATTCTACTCTTGTGCTAGTGTGATTTGCATTCAGGACCCACTTACGAGTGAGAACATGTGATATACAGTTCTTTGTTTCTGTGATAGTTCACTTAGTATGATGGTCTCCAGCTGCATCCAAGTTGCTGCAAAGGCCATGATCTAGTCTTTTGATGGTTGCATAGTATTCTATCATGTATATGTCCCACATTTAAAAAAATCCAGTCCACTTTTGATGGGAATCTGTGTTGGTTCTATGTTTTTGCTATTGTGAATAGTACGGTAATAAACATGTGTATGCAGGTCTTTTTGGTAGAGTGATTTATGCTCCTCTGGGTATATTCCCAGGAAAGGGATTGCTGGATCACATGAAATCTCAATGTTTAGTTCTTTTAGAAATCACCACACTGCTTTCCATAGAGATTGAACTAGCTTACATTCCTACTAACAGTGTAGAAGTGTTCCCCTTTCTCTGCAGCTGCACCAGCACCTATTGTTCTTTGACTGGTTAATGATAGCCATCCTTATCAGTGTTAGGTGGTATCTCATTGTATTGTTGATTTGTGTTTCTGATGATTATTGAGGCTGAGCATTTTTCATGTGTCTGTTGGCTGCTTGTATGTCTTCCTTTGAGAAGTGTCTGTTCATGTCTTTTGCCCACTTTTTTATTGGAGTTACTTGTTTTCTTTCTTTCAGTTTGTTTGAATTCCTTATAGAGCCTGAATGTTAGACCTTTGTCAGTCACATAGCTTGCAAATATTTTTTCCCATTTTATGGGTTATCTCTTTACTCTCTTGATGGTTTCATTTGCTGGGCTAAACTTTTCAGTGTGATAAGATCCTACTTGTCTATCTTAGCTTTTGTTGCACTTGCTTTTGAGAACTTGGTCATGAAAGGTTTTCCCTATGCTTTCTTCTAAGATTTTTATACTTTGAAGTTTTACACTTAAACCTTTGATCCATTTTAGTTAATTTTTGTATATAGTGATAGGTTTCCAGTTTCATTCTTCTGCATGTGGCTAGCCAGTTTTTCTAACACCACTTACTAAACATGGCTTCCTTTCCCCAGTGTTTGTTATTGACAACTTTTTCAAAGATGAGTTGGTTGAAGAACTGTGTTTTTATTTCTGGTATCTCTGCTCTGTTCAGTTGGTCTATATGCCTATTCCTGTACCAGTACCATGATGTCTTGGTTACTGTGGACTTGTAATTTAGTTTAAAGTCTGGAAGTATGATACCTCCAACTTTGTTCCTTTTGCTGAATATTGCTTTGTCTATTCATATTCCTTTTTGCTTTCATATATATTTCTGCATTGTCATTTCTAGGTCTTGTGAAGAATGATGTTAGCAATTTGATGGGTATTACATTGAATCTATAGATTGCCTTGGGTTAGAATGGACATCTTGATAATATTGACTCTTCCAATCCATGAGCATGGGATGTTTTTCCGTTTGTTTGTATCATCCTTGAGTTTTTTGAGCAGTGTTTTTTGTAGTTCTCATTATAAAGTTTTTCAGTTCTCTGGTTAGGTTGATGCCAAGATATTTCTTTCTTTTTCTTTTTCTTTTTTTCTTATAGCTATTGCAAATGGGATTGTGTTTTTATTTGGTTCTCAGCCTGCTTGTTGTTGGGGTATAGAAATGCAAATGTCTTTTGTACTTTGATTTTGTACTAGAAGTTCTAACCAGAGCAATCAGGCAAGAGAAGGTGATCAAGAATATTCAAATAGGAAAAGAGAAAGTTAGGTTACCCCTCGTTGCAGATGATATGATATGACTGACCCTAGAGAGTCAGTCAAAAAGCTCCTCACACTGATAAACTACTTTCTGTATTCTTTGAGTAATGTTATCCAGTACCATGGCTTCAGATACCATCCTTCACCAGTGGATTCCAGGTCTATGTCTTTAACTTAAGGCTGTGAGCTTCAGACTTCAATGACCAAGTGAGTATCTCTACAGGAATGTGCCACCCCCAACACTTCTCTTGCACACACTCCCCCTAACTTGGCTTCTTTTTCTCAGTGGGTGACACCACCATCCACCCAGTTGCTTAAACTAGAACTTGTGCATCAGATAGAATTTTGCAGTCTCTTCCCTCTCCATGTACAATCAGTCACCAAGTTCTGATAACTGTGCTTCCTAAACATATCTTCAATTCATCTTTTCTCTGCATATTTACTGTCACCATCATCATCTCTCCTCAGAACTTCCGAACTTCTGCCATCACCTCTCCAAAGATTACTAAGACAGGATAAGGTCCAATTCATAAACACTGACTACCAAACCTTTTTTGATGTGGCCCTTGCTGTTCTCTATGTTAGTCTTGGTTCCCGTTGCCCGACCTACATTGAGCTCTCAAGCAACACTGAGATGCCGGTGATTCTCTAAACCTCATAGATTGGCTTCCACTTCTCTGTCATGGCCCAGCTTCTCCTTTTGTATGGAATGGTCTTTCCCCAATTGTCTCATTCAGAAAGTTTTTGGTAAACACATATAACTCCCTCCCACAATCCTCCAACACTTATTCTGGATACCTATGTATCCTTGCCTTTTCTTATTGCTTTATAATCATTAGATCTTTATCTCTATCGCTACCTCTATATAGCTTCTGAATACACACAGCATTTGGGACAAAGCCATAACAAATACTTTGTAAATGTTTGTTGAGGGAATGACTGTGTTAGCTATCTCTATGAACTAGTAGCATTCTACTTCACTAGCAAGGCTTTTAAAAATAATGATCTCTCAATGCAGTTAAAATTTCATGTGATTTACAGATGAGCATTAGCCCTGACATGTAAATGTAGTAGAAGACTATTACTTTTATTCAATTACACACCCTCAGTAGAGATCTGGTGTTTCTTTTGCTTGTGGCAGATGTCCTGGCTTGCTTAGTTGGTGCAAACCTCTTATGCAATAAGGAGAAGTGTGTGGCCCAGTGGAATTAGATTCTGGGAAGAAAAGTGGGGTGTTGGATCCAGTATTCTTGAGCAAATCTCCTGACTCCAACACACTGCCTTGAAGCTAGATTTCTCAGGAGTGACTCTGGGTGAAGAGTGGTAGGAAGAATTCCAATAACAAATACAGGTATGTACTTTAAACATTTTTATATTAAGCACACCATTTTAAAGTCACAGATATAGCACCACACAATATGTCCATGTAAAGAATATGCACCTAAAATAAATATGGAAAAAAAAATAGGTATAAAAAATATAAGGTTGCAAAACAGGTATAGAGAGGATAGTTTTTGTTTTTTTAAATATTGCAAAAGTATTTCTGGCTTCACTAAAAGGATCATTGCAAAATTTATTTAAGCAATGAGGTCTCAGTGAATTAAAATACAACATGATTTTAGAAAGTATTATACGTTTTAGGAACAGATTGTGCATATTAGAGGACACCTGTTCTTTAGATCCATAAATATGTGCTTCCTTATTTGTGCATATATTATTTGAATATACATTCCATATTCCTTTTCAATCTTTTTAAAGTGTGACCATGTTTATGATATAGTCTGTATATTTGTATATGTATCATGTACATACATAAAATAACAAGGCTTTTAAAATGTCATTGTCCTGAATATTTATAAAATGTCTGTTAGTGTTAACAATTTCAAGTAATAGATGTTCTATGGAATGTGCAGTAGTTGGTGAGTACATCATCTAGTGTACATTATGAAATAACATTGTTGGATTTTTTTAGTATGTTTTCTTATTGACCAATTTTAACAAAAACTCAGGAAGTCTTATTATGTTCTTTGTCAAAAATCTCTCTCACTAAGAACTGAAAGACAGTTATAAGTAGCACCATAAGAATGTCAAACTGAGTCAGTGGATCAACAAGCCATTATTCCTCTCATTTTACTCACTTTTAATGCTCAGCCCCTGAACTTGGCAGTATTTTTGTGACACTTTCAATCTACAGAACAGAGAGAGTTTCTGATTATCTGTATCTCGCTGGAGACATTAGCATTAACAAGCTGACTCTGGTACTGCCTGGTATCAACCGTGGGTCACGATGGTGTGAAGGTGGCTGCCTCTTGAGGTGGACCATGTCATCTCTATTTTCTGGACAATAGCTGGCAGAGAGATATCACACTATTAACGTTGGTGCATATCGAATGCCAGCTACCTGCATTATGGCCCCAGGTCTAGGAAGGAAAGCATGGCTCTGTTAGCTGGGCCCTTGCACATTACCCAAAAGAAGCAGAGGAGATACACATGTCCGGTGAACCACAGAAGCCATTAGTCTTCTGTGTGTCCATTCCAGCCCGCTGACACTGTGGCCCTCTCTGTTTTGAATCAAGATGAACAAATTCAGAGCTACCAACACACTGATACAGGATTGGCATGATTTTCTTTTCTAATGGTTTATAGATGTCGCTGCAAAACAACTACAGTCTATTCATTAAAACAATTACTTTGATTTTCAATCATGTACATTCTCTGAAATCCACTAATATTAAAACTATTTGGTATGCATGCGTGTTGAAGAGGAGGAAAAAAAAATCACCATATTCTTTTCAGTGTTAAACTCTCTATTCTTGATGGGGAAATTAAGCTCTCAGAACAAATATGACCCTGAAATCTGTTAACAGAAAAACATATTATTGCATTACAATTTAATAAAATTTTTAAAAAGTAGTTCAGATTGGCAGAACTTGGCATAATGAGTTTTTTCTTTACTTCCTGTGAATCTCACAGTTCTTTGTACTTTTAGTCTTTGATTTTGATAACATCTGATCAATTTGTTAATTGTTCATGGTTTAGAGAATATCCCAGTAAAATTTGTTCCTGCTTTGAGCAAAGGATGAATTAATTTGGTAAAGAATAAAAGTATCCTTTAAATTTATGGCTATAAAATGGCAGAATAAGCAACTGGAAATTGGAAATAGATTATTTGCCTTAGTTTAAGTGAAAAAAAATAAGAAAGGGGAATCTATTATTTAAACTTAATTTTTAAAGTGAACTAAATTAGTTACTTGTTGAGATGCAAACTGAAGCTAAATTAGAAATATATATTTTGAGAAAAATTATTCTTACTCCATACTTCAGAAAAATCATTCCATATTCAATTTTTCCTGTTTCAGATAGATGGGTTCATCATTTAGGAAACAAAACCATCAGAATTACTTTTTTTTTCTCCCCAAGGAAACAGTGCTTTTTATCATTAAATTCAGGAAGTAGATAAATGCTGAAATAACATAAGCAGATCCCATTGTATATAAATAAGCCAATTTTAAGTAATTTAGTAAAGGGAAGGCTCTATTGCTTTCTTAATTTTTTCCCTAAACACTTTGCTTCATTGTAACATGTACTAGGTCTGCTTTTAATGTTTTAGTGTTTTAATGTTTCTTTTCTGTTTACACCCCTCGCTGGGGTTTCAGTCCACTAAATTCAAAAATCATTGCCTTTCAGGGATTTATTGGTATTTAAAAGCAGATCCCAACAACTTACAAATTGCAGTTGTAGTCTGTGTAAGGTAATGGTCAATAAATAAGGGAGAATAAGAACACTAAAGCTATATTGTGAGAAAAGAAAGGAAAAAAGCTTACTATGTTCTTTCTAAACAAACAAAAAGGCATAATTGGAAAAATTCATTTTTATGTTTCCTTACGTTAGATGGGACCACTGAGTGAAACATTCACTGATGAATTACTCCTGTAATCTGTGTAGGAAAAACAGCTACTGGCAAATTAAAGAGTCCTGGAACAGAGCCATGAGAACTAAATGGCTAAAAATGAAAACAGGCAAACATTTGAGAGTATTCTACAGAATACAGATCTTCCAACACCTCCCCCTTTTCACTGGTTAATTCATCGTCATGGAAACGGAATTTATCAAAATGCTCTTGCTCACTCCTAGTGACCCAGTGAGTAGACTTAGAGAGCTGGTGAAAGGTAACTCGGGCTGAAGCAATTTTTACAAATGATATGCTGCGGTTCATAAATTGACGAATTTTGAATGGTGCCATTGTGTTGGTTGAACAGGTTTCCAAGTCTCAAAGGGTTCACTTTTTTGTTTGTTTGTTTTTTTAAAACCTACCAGGCAGAGAAACCAGAAACCTTTGCTAGTGAGTGAGCTTGGATGACCAACCCCATGGAAAGTGGCCAATTTTAGGTTTTAACTCACCTTTTCTCCTCAATTTGTATTTTTCTGCCTTGTCTAGAGGGTGCTCAAAATCCAGAATGTGGTAGTAGTTCTTTGGTTCATTCATTTGCCTCAGCAGCTCTCTTCCATTCTGTGCCTCAGAGAAACAAACTCCTTCACCCCCCCGGCACCATCTCCTCTTATCTCCAGCAGAAGAGAGGTGTTGGGAATCAAAGCCTGACAGATCTGGACAGCTTTCAGCTCACACCTTTGCCAGACTGGAATTAACCCTACAATGGAGTTGCTTATTGGTTTCAGAAAAGTGACTTGAAGGATTCCCTAAGGAAAATTGCCATTTCACTATTTAAAAAAATTAGACATCAACCCTGTAGCTGCCAAATTCAGGGAAGGTTGATTTTTTTTTTTTACTTTATGTTCTCAATTAGTAACTTGTTGTCATGGAAACCACGCTTCAGATGATTCTTGAACTTAAATGGCTGAATGTGATCAGGCAGAAGCCCTTCCCTTTTTAGGCTCAGTAGTCAATGTCTCTCTCTTTGGTTATTCTGATAACAAAATCACATAAAACATCTATAAACATGCAAAATAATAGCATGGAGCAACATCAATTAAAGCTGAATATTCAATAATTCATTCTTTAATTAAGGCTCTTTCCGCTTTTCCTGAAGCTGTAATCTTTCAAGTGTTAAAACAGACATAAGAACTAAGTCATTTAGTTAAAAAAAAATGTTTTCTAATGAGCAGTTTGGAATACACTAATGAAGAAAAACAAAATTTGAAATTCCTTTTTGGGTTTTGATATTTTGATATGGAAAGCAAATGAAAGGGCTTCATTTGGAAAGTCTATTCAAGGTGAAATAACTATGGTTTGAGGCTATAGCCTTTGTATGTGTGTGTTTCTTTTGTCTCTGAGTGAGAGAGGGTTGGGGTTTATCATGGAAAGAGCATAGCCCACTCGTGGTTCCCAGCAGCCAGAAATAATTAATCTATATTGAGAATGCAGGCAAAGTGTCCGTGTTTGCATATGTGACTTCTCTGTGCTGGGGCTGGGAGATGAAAACTTCCAGTCATCAGAGCAGCTCATCTTTAAAGAGAAAATAATCAAACGCTCAGATACTCTGGATTTATTTACTGACCTCTGTTTGAATACAGAATTCAATACTCTTCAGCTCTTCAGAAATCCTATATGTGGCATGGATACTAGGTCATCTCTATGCGTGGGACTTGCATTAGTCTCCAGATATGGGAGTCCTTATCCATGTGTAAGGATCATTTATGCATCTCAAGGCACACAATACATTTAGGTGACTAAATACATTATCTTGATATTTTCTTTTGCACATTGAACAATGACAACAGTGATAGTTTTGGGTTTTTTGTTTGTTTGTTTGTTTTTTGTTTTTGGTAACACAATGGTGTTATTATGGTGGGCAATCTTTGCTTTTTGCTCCCTAAAAATTGATCCTAAAAAACAGACTAGGATGAAATCAAATTTTTACAGCAATGTAGCAGTCAGGTTATAAGGTACGTAGGACCAGAAAAGATTAGTAAATGAGAACACTGTGCTGCTTTTTCTTAAATACAGATTTCTAGTAGGAAGCAAAAACGGTCACTTTATTTCTTACCAAGAAATGGTATGCAGAGCAGACAAAGATAATAGAAATGATGTGATGCAGGAGGGCGCCTCTTTGATTTTGAGGCCAGAGAGGGTCAGTGAGAGAGAACAGGGTTCTTATCCTCTGTCTTAGAGCCCTCACCCACACAGAGCCCTCTATGTGGAGGCAGAGCAAAGTACTTCTCACTAAGAAAGTTTCTATGAAGGTCAGACACAGTTGAGAACTTAAAAGAATGATGCTGGTGCCCTGGTGCCTCTCCCTCATGCTGAGTGTCATACACACACAGAGCAGAAGGTGGTTTAATATGATCCCTTGAAAACTAGTGAAGAAGAAGCACATTCATATGTAACTTGAATTCAAGTGAAAAGGAAGCACTAATAGAATACTGTATTTTCTTCCCACATTGATTTTATCTGCTTCAGGAAATTGATAGCCTAAATCAAAGTCAGATAGATGAAAAATACATTTCTTCAAACACTGTGCTCTTTAGGTGAAAATTATACACAGACAGACAGACACACATACACACACACATGGGTTTTAACCTACCTTTTTCCTTTCTGCTTCTTCAAGTCACATGTTTAGTTGAGCATAGCTAAAAATATTTTGGGAAAGTTTACCCAGTGAGATAACTCAAGGAATAGAACCATAAAGGGTGTGCTTTGGGGTTTGTCAGATCAATATCTTTCTATTCTCTTTGTAGCTGTCTGCCCTGGTCTGTCACAAGAGTGCACTGAGTGATCTGGGGAGTCTGGCTCTGGTACTGTTGACTCTCAGATTTTACCTCAAGGTTGTCCTCAACGGTACATTTTATTCTCCCTATTCCCCCATTGGTAATACCACTTCCACTGGGCTATCCATTCCCAGTAGTGGGTACCATTGGTAGGATACATGCAACATAGTTCCAATGAAATTGCCTATAAGAAAGAAGTGGAGATCGAGAAGGAAGTGCTATATTAACTCAAAGTTACTATTTTCGTTGGAAACAAATTTGCTTTTTGCAACATGCCACCAAATACCTGGGAATTTTGGGTAAATTCATAACACACTAAGAGGTCCCCTTGACAAAAGTTCTTTCCAAAAGTATGAACTAGAAAGTAACTTCTTGTCCTTAATCCTTTTATTATGTGACCTATTGCTCAGATCAAAGATGATTACAATGTGAATTGGCACCCAATCACCTTGTAGATTGACCAGCAACCTGTCAAGTGGTTTGAAGAATGAGTGCTTATGCTGGAGAGTGATGAACTCAGTCAGTTTATTTCTTGTGATGTAGAATAGGGGCATATAAAGAGGCATATAGCCGGGCTCGGTGGCTCAGCCTGTAATCCCTCGCCTTTGGGAGGCTGAGGTGAGTGGACTGCCTGAGCCTGCGGGTTTGAGACCCGCCTGGGCAGCGAGACCTCATCTCTACAATAAATCAAAAAATCAGCGCATACCTGTAATTCCGGCTACTCCGAAGGCTGAGGTGGAAGGATCGCCGGAGCCCAGCAGGTCGAGGCTGTGGTGGCCGGGAGCGGCCACTGCACTCCAATCTGGGTGACAGAGTGAGACTCCAACTCAAAAAAAAAAAAAGAGCCATACAAACACTAAATAGACTAGAAGGTTAAGAGACTCACAGGGAAGAGGCAGCAGGCTCGAGTGGCAGAAGCCATGTAAACAAAGGATGAAGGATACAAGGTGTAAGGAAGGAAGAAAGTGATTGGAAAGCAGACCAGATCCACTCACAGCAGAAAAGTGGCCAATGAAAACAAAGAATGCTAGGTTATATTGTGTGAAACCACTGTGGTGGGATAAGACATTCCAATTCTCCATTATATTTCTGTTCTGGACCACAGAGGCAGTTTTCTGTATTTTCTAATTTCCCCCTGTATCCTCACAGCAGGTCCCATCAATTGAAAATTCTCAGCCATTATGCTTCAAACATTTTTTTTTTGCTTTTTCGCCCTCTCTTTTTTTTCCTCTTTCAGGCACCATTATTTGTATGCTTTATCTTTTGTATTTATTTCACAGTTCTTGGATATTTTGCTCTTTGCTTCTCAGTTTGGGAAGTCTCTATTGTCATGTCTTTAAGCTCACTGATTCTTTCCTTGGCTGTGTCTTGTCTGCTGATGAACTCATTAAAGACATTCTTTATTTCTGTCACAATGTTTTCTATTTCTAGCATTTTCTTCTCTCTGGTTACATTATGCATCTGTTTTTGCATGCTATCTCTTTTTTCATTAGCACATTTAGCATATTAATAGCAGTTAAATTCCAGGTCTGATAATTGCAGAATCTATGCCATATCTGAATCTGGATCTGATGCTTGCCCGGTATCTCCAGACTGTGTTTTTTGCCTTTTAACACACCTCGTGATTTTTTTGGCTGAAAATTAGACATGATGTATTGGTTAAAAGGAACTGGGGTAACTAGACCTTTTGTGTGAGGTTTTAGTTAGACTGTATTTACAGTTTGCTGTGTAGTTGTAGATGTCAGAGGTTAAAATGTCTTCCGTTGTTCTGTTTTTGTCTTCTTGATTGTCTGTGGGTTTCTCTAAAGTTTCATTTGTAAATAGGGTCTGAAACTTGCTATTCTTTTAGTTGTAATCCCCTGTTACTATTCAAGAGTCCTAGGAGGGATGTGTGGAGTGGTAGGTGGTGGTATACCATTCTTGTGATTTTTATCTATGTGTTTTAGTGAGCCTGTGCCCCTGGGCTGTGACCTTCACAAATGCTTCTCAGTTTTGTTTGTTTTGTTTTCTCCTTAGATGAGAAAGGAAAGCTAGAGAGGGCTGAAGTTGGGTATTTCACTTTCTTTGGGGTCTATTAAGATCTGGTAAAACTCAAGTCAGTTAGGCTCTGGGAAAACCATGTCCTTTAAGGGAAGCCCCAGTTAAGGAGAACAGAATGCTCTAGGCATATCTCAAAATGGTTATTTTTTTCCCTCTCCCTATTGAAAGTATGAAGAGATTTTTCTCTGATTTCTCAGTAAGAACCTGGTGAGGTCACTAGAGGCAAAATTCATGAAAGTATGAGAGCACGCACAAGGTTGGATCTCCAAGAGTTTTTATTTCTCAAGGTAGTCCATGTTCACTCTTTAGCAATTAGTCTACTACCTTTTAAGTACTCCGGACCAGTGCTGGCTCTAGCTGAGGTTGGTAAGCTGGGATTCTCTGTATCTTGCCTGTCTCTCCATTTTACGGGGTGGTGGTTTGCCCTATGACCTCAATTCTCTGATGGAGCTTAGAAGAGTTGTTGATGTTCATTTTGTTCACTTCCTTTTTTCTTGTAAAGATGGGAATGATGACTTCCAAGTTGAACTAGAAACTAGAAGTGACCCCTGCCACTCAAAATAACTTAAATTCCCCTCTGTCCTTTACAACCTAAAAAAAAGCCTAAACAAAATTAAACAAACCCAACATTGTTTAAAACTTGACTGAGGCATATTTCTCCTTTTTAAAAAAAATGTCCACACATGACCCCTCTTACTATATTTGAAAATTCTCCTGTTAGATGTTCAAAAGCTTGTCTTTATTCAGTATGAGCTGAGATAAGTTACTTGACTCATTTCTGCCTCAATTTCTTTGTTAGAATACGAGAGGGGGGGTAGAAAGGGAAAGAGGAAGATATTTATCTAATTTATAATCAGGTAACCATGGAAGAATACTACTAGGATTTCAGGTGATCTTGAAAAATATGGAGTGCTATAAAAATCCAAATATGTAATCTTGTATGCCCTTTTTGGCTCTGTTTTGAAACACCTTACATAGTATTTTTAAAAAAGCATTATAAGATGATATATTTTAGTGTTATGCAATAGGGTTTTCTTTCTTTAAGTTCCTCTCTCTCTTATTTTCAGATATGCCATTATTTCAGGTAACTCTTCCATATCTGCAATTTTATAGAAATAATATATGGGCAGGTATGCCCTTGAGAAAGCAGTTTTTATTATTAGATTTGACAATATACCTTTTCTAGAAAGGCAGTCTTTGAAATATGAGCTAAAACATCAATAATCATTTTAACAATGTAATTCATATACTGCACTGGAGTCTCCATTACTTTCTCTGTATTTTGGTTTGTTTCATACATTTTTGGTACTTATACTGTATTAACACCTTTTACTTGCTGTATTAATTAAATTGCTGATATGAACTTATCAAATTTTATCTCTCTGTTCATTGAAAGTATGCTGGTGGAGAGGAATGGCTAATTCAAATTTATAAAGAAGCAAGCATTTGCCCTTGAATTTATGTCACCGTTCCTGCTTTGCAATGTCTTCAAAGAGAAAAAGAAAAGCCCTTCAGAATAGCATTTTTTTCCTCTTTATTTAGCCACAAAGTAGCCTTGAAATATCAGCTATCACACAATCCTGGAGACATTTTTCTGCTTATTTATTTAATTCTTTGGGCGGGGGAAAAGTACGTGTGTGAAGAAAAATGACTAAGTGTGACAGTTATATGACAGCTTGCTAACACAAATTAACCTTCTTTAAAACCGGCTGCATGTGAACATCTAGTTGACTCCTGCGGCTGTGGTGATGCTGCCGCAGGTGGTGGGCCTGTCCTAGAGATGTGAGGTCGGGAGAGCACAGCCGCTGCTGCTTGATTCTGAGCACCATGAAGCTTCCCATGAGCAATGCGATGTTTGTGCTTGGCTTGGGATCTGTCTGCTGATGATAAGTACTTTGGGCAAGAATGCCGATTTCCCCTTCTCATTTAATGGTTGAAGAAACTGACGCACAGTGAGATGATGTGGCTGTGGCAGGTCAGCAAGATTGAGAGAGGCCAGCTCATGCTGGATTCCTGGTGTTTCACCATCTGCCATTTTGCTTGTGATTGTTCCTCAGTTCAGAATCCCTCTCTCCTTTCTCTGAACCTCTTGGGCTCTTTGTCTGTCTTTCAAGGCACACACTGCTGTACAGATTAGTATTAGGCACTTATGCATGTCTTGTCTTACTCTGTGGGAACCTTGAAGACAGAAGAACCCTGTCCTCGCTCATGCATATAAAATGTCAATACCAGTCCATAAAGCGAATAATACAAATAAATTACCCATACAACGTTGCATAGTTTGAGCAATTATTCTTGTATACCATTTGAGAGTTACCAATCATATACCATTAACAATCTGAAAGTCGTTTTTGTTCTGGTTTGACTTTTGATGAAAAGGAAAAGCAGACATGCATAAGTGAAACCCAATGAAGAGCATGAGTAAGCTGACAGACCAAACTCATCTATCCGCCCTGTGCCTTGAGCATGAAATTTCTGGGGCCAGAAGAAAACGACCTCTGAAAGCACTTAGTGGAGGAAAAATGAGTCCCTGAGCGTGTCACTGTTTTATCTCCATTCTGAACATGCATTGCTTGACCCACTACTTAGCTAACCTCTCTAGGCATATCTGTCTCCAACCTCAACAGCACAGACTTCAAATAACCCAACTTTTATTTTGCGGTCCCATCCCAATTTTCCCAATTCATACTTATCAGGTGAAAAACTGCTATCACCACGGTGGTCATCATCAGCTTCCTTTTATCCAGCATGGCAGCACTGACCTTTCCCCTCCCTGACAGTCTGGTTTGAGGGATTTGAGGTTTAATCTATATTTTATCTCTGTACCTTCCTGATATTGGTAATAGAATAGGTTGACTGGAAGACAGATTGTGAATGAGAAACTATGTTTCTTCTAAACTGTGAACCAGGCTTTATACTCTTAAAAATCTAGCTTGAAAAATGACTTCTACTCTCCTGGTATGAGGTAACTGCTGCTCCTGACCATTTTCATTTTGCCTCTTTGACATAACACCAGTTGTGGAAGCAAAGTGGCAGAAGTTCCTTAAAAGATATCTGCCCTCAGGTGTCAAACTCAAAGATTAGTTCCAGATTAAATTTACAATACTCTTGCTAACTGTCTAGTTGGCTAAATTTCAATTTCATTTCTTTCCGCTTTAAAAATAATTATTTTAGGTTACATTTATTTTGGTTATTATTATATCCTGTGGGCTCAATAGATTCAATTTTAGTGGGTAACCAAGTGAATTAGATATTGCAACACAGATGGTAAATATCTTGTTGGTGTCACCAAAGCTTAGTGAGCAGGGTATGCTTGAAATATAGTAATGGGAGAACCACTCCAATTCCACAGAAACAGATTTTGTTTAGTGGAAAAAGTTGCAGTAGTATTTTGTGTCAATATCATTTATGCCTGCTTGGAATTCCTGAGGTTTTTTTTTTGTTTGTCTGATTGTTTTTTGAGTTGGAGTCTCACTCTGTCGCCCAGACTGGAGTACAGTGGCCGCTCCCGGCCACCACAGTCTCGCCTGCTGGGCTCCGGCTCTGGTGATCCTTCCGCCTCAGCCTTCCAAGTAGTTGGAATTACAGGCATGCGCTACCGTGCCCGACTGGTTTTTTGATTTATTGTAGAGATGAGGTCTCGCTGCCCAGGCGGGTCTTGAACCCGTGGGCTCAGGCAATTCACTCACCTCAGTCTCCCAAAGGCGAGGGATTACAGGCTGAGCCACCGAGCCCGTCTGGAGTTCCAGAATTTTAAGAGAAATAATTTGTTGGAGATAATGGCATGTAAGCAAAAGGTGAAAGGGTAGATGTAACATTATTGTGAAGGTTTACTAAATATCACTTGGTTTGATATAAAAATAAGGAATTTATTTCTGATTTAGGTCATACAAGTTGCATGGATATAATATAGAGAAAAAGTGGAATTTTAAAAATGGATGGATGATATGTAGCATAACTCTCATTCACCTAATAGTACAACATCTGACAAGTTCTTTACTTGCTTTGTCTCAAAATATATCTCCTGGAGTTGTTGGGAACAACTGGACATAATCATTACTTTGTATCTGTATCTGAGTAACCGCAGAGATAATTTTTTACAAAATGTAAGTTGTCATATAATTGAGGAGGACATGGCCACATTCTTTCAAGGAATGAGAAGAGGAGAGAGTGGGTATAGTCATACATATTTTGTGAATTTTAGAGAAGTAGATTTCCACATGTCCAGAATGATTTTGTGGCATGAAAATCTGGAAAGGGCAACTGTCTCAAGAGGAATATGGTAATTGAAGGTTTATCATTTAAAACAGCGATGGAGTGCACTGAATGTGGCTCTAAAGATCAGAACTGGAATGAGTGCATGGAAGCTAGAGGAAAACAGATTTCAGCTCAGTGTAGGAAACAATATTCTAACTTTCAGAACTATTCAAAGATAAAAATGGGCTGGAGTGGGAAGTAGAGACTTACTCATCACTAGATGTAGCCAAGCAAAAACTTGATGACTTCTTACCTAAATATCCTAGAGGAGAGTTGAGTATCAAATGAGTGTTTGAGCTGGATGATTTATGATTCTTTTTCGTACTGAAATGTGCCAGTTACTGACAAAAACACTTGCTATGATACAAGCTTTGTTCTTCAACCCTGCAGTGGGTAATAGTGCTCTCATAACTCGTGTTTCTTTAAATTGTGCTCCATATTTTCTCCTGCCCTGTCCATAATTATAAAACTTCCAATTAAATAATTGCGAAGTGTCTATTCATGTCTTTTGCCCACTTAAAATTTTTTTTTTTCCTTTTGGTTCCTCTCAGTTCCTTGTAGATCCTGGATGTTAGGCCTTTGTCAGATACACAGAAAATATTTTTTCCCATTCTATAGTTTGTCTTCTCTCTCTCTCTCTTATGGTTTACTTTTCTGTGCAAAATCTTTTCAGCTTGATGAGGTCCCATTTGTCTACCTTATCTTTTATGACTTACACTTTTGGGGTTATGATCAGAAATTGGTTGCCTATTCCAATATGTATAAAGCTGTTTCCTGAATTTTCTAAGTTTCTTATAGTTTGAGGTTTTATGTTTAGGTCTTTGATACATTTAGAGTTGATTTTTATGTATGGTGAAGACACACAAGCAGTCAATAGACACATGAAAAAACGCTCCGCTTCACTAATCATCAGAGAAATGCAAATCAAAACCACATTGAGATGCCACCCAACTCCAGTAAGAATGGCCATCATTAATTAAACAAAAAACAACAGATGCTGGTGAGGATGTGGAGAAAAGGAAACACTTCTACATTGTTGGTGGGAGTGCAAAGTAGTTCAACCTCTATGGAAAACAGTGTGGTTTTTTTTTGTTTTTTGTTTTTTTTTTTGAGTTGGAGTCTCACTTGGTCACCCAGAGTGGAGTGCAGTGGCCGCTCCCATCCACCGCAGCCTCGCCTGCTGGGCTCCGGCGATCCTTCCACCTCAGCCTTCTGAATAGCTGAAATTACAGGCATGCGCTACCACACCCGGCTGATTTTTTTTTTTTTGAGTTGGAGTCTCACTCTGTCACCCAAACTGGAGCGCAGTGGCCGCTCCCGGCCACCGCAGCCTCGACCTGCTGGGCTCCGGCGATCCGTCCGCCTCAGCCTTCCAAGGAGCCGGAATTACAGGCATGCGCCACCACGCCCGGCTGATTTTTTGATTTATTGTAAAGATGAGGTCTTGCTGCCCAGGCAGGTCTCGAACCCGTGGGCTCAGGCAATCCACTCACCTCAGCCTTCCAAAGGCGCGAGATTACAGGCTGGTTAGTGTGGATATTTTTAAAAAGAACTAGAACTTGAGTTTTCATACAACCCAGCAATCCCCCTTCTGGGAATATACCCAGAGGAACTCAAATCATTCTACAAAAAAGGTACTTGCACATGCACGTTTATTGCAGCACTCTCCACAATAGCAAAAACATGGAACCAACCCTGCTACCCATCAAAAGTGTCCTGGATAAAGAAAATGTGATACATATACATGATGGAGTACTACGCAGCCATAAAGAAGGATGAAATTATGGATTTCATAACAACGTGGATGGATTTGGAGTCTATCCTACTCAGTGATCTATCACAGAAATGAAGAACTGAGTACTACATGTTCTCACTCATAAGTGGACCCTGAACATTTATCACAATGCTGTAAGAGAGGGATCAACAGTAGTGGGATACTGCCAGGAGAAGGGGGGTATTTAACATCACTAAGGGTACCTGACCCTAAACCAGGGGAAGGGAGGACCAGTTGGGGGCCCAAACTTCACCTGCACATAAACTACTGATGTACCTAATCCTGACTTGTTCTCCACATCTTACAATAAAAAATAAAACAAAGCAAAATAAAACTGCTAATTGTGCACTTCCTCTAAAGGGCACACATTTAGCTTCTACTGATTCAACTATACACACACCATCTGATGGGGCACAACACTAAAACTGTGCTGGCTACTGACCCGATGGCAGTCACTTTAGACAAGACAGACATTTGTTTTCTGCCACACAATTTAAGTTTAGAGATAGAAACTCCAGAGCTGTTATGGCAGCTCCAAAAAATCACCAGTGACCTCGTCTTCTAATATCTTGGTCTTCCACCATCCTCAAAATCATAAGATGACTCTTGGAGCTCCAGCCATCATATCTTCATTTCCAGGCAGGAATAATAATAAGAGTAAGGGGCAGAAAAGATTCCCTGGAGGTCCCTTACATATCAGTGGTCACCTGTATTGACAAATGTGGCTGGGAAACACAGTTCTTCGGCTAGGCACGTTTCCCAGGGTCCTCTTATTAAGCCTGAAAGGGAGAAAGCCACTTTCAGTCTTTGCCACAGGCATCTTATTTCACATTTTCATAGTTGGGCATGCAATGACTGCTCTTCTTAGTGTATACGTAATTTTCAGTGACACACAGCCAAGGTCTAACAGATTTGTAAATGTCCTGAGCAGGTTTACAAGTTGGCATTTTGTTTTAAAAAATCATTATTCTCTATTTGTTCAACGAACATGTAGAGGAGACATTGAATATTTAACGAGAAAGAGGAAGAGAGGAAGTGCAGTTGGCAGGTGTACTGGGACTAGGCCTGAAAAAAATAAGCCCTGTTCCTAATTTGTTGGCCCCTTATAGCAAGAGAAAATACCCAAAAGTAACTGGGCATACTCTCCTTATTAAGGAGCTAAGCTTCTTTACATGGTTTATTTATTTATTTATATTTTATTTATTTATTTATTTATTTTTAGAAGGGGTCTTACTCAGATTGGAGTTCAGTGGCATGATCATAGCTCACTCTAACCTCAAACTCCTGGGCTCAAGCTATCCTCCTGCCTCAGCCTCCTGAGTAGTTGGAACTGCAGATGTGCACCACCATGCCTGGCTGATCTTGAACTCCTGGCATCAAGTCATCCTCTGCCTTGGCCTCCCAAAGTGTTGAGATTACAGGCATGAGCCACCATGCCTGGTCTTCATATGGTCTTTTGACTCTATGAGTGCATTCATTTGCTTACTCATGAATCCAACAACTATTTATTGAATAGGTATTATATGCTAGGCAGTGTGTTTAGAATATATAAGTGACTGAAATATATAAAATTCCTTATCCCCATAGTAAGCATATAACATATACTCCCTGAGAGGTGGTCTAGGGGATATGTTCTCTATCTTTGCATTTCAAGTGATGTTTGAGAAGTCTGCTATTACTGATTGGCAGCTGTGGTAACTGTGTAGCTAATCCAAACTTTTGTCTAGCTCTCTTTTAGATACTGGCCTCTATCAGGTGAATCAGCTGAGGTGATCGTTTACACATTTCATTTCCCTTTGTCCTCCTCTACCAGAGTTCTTATGCATTCCTCTGCCTGTTCCAAAATTCCTGTATACTCTGCAACTTCTGATCTCTTTTGAAGAGCTATATCCTCCAAACATATCTCTCTCAGCTTCCCCCCGCCAAATTCCCTTAAAAAACACTCATCTCATTTGAGGTCAAAGGCGATTTGATGATAAGGAGGCTTTTCAAAAAGCTCATGCTTATTGATTGCTAGTGCCATTGTACTAAGAGTTCAATGAATCTTCACAAGAAGTCTGTGTAATTGGTATAAATATTTTCATTTTAAAAATTGGCAAATTGAACCTTAAAGAGGTTAAAAGACACGTTCAGTTTTGTTGAGTGGTTTGTCAGACTCAACTCAGATCTGCCTGGCCCCAAATCTCTGCTCTTAACGATGGACTGTATGCACAGGTGTTGATGTTTCAATGCCTGATGAGTTTAACTGTCTCAGAGAACATTTGGATATTTCTTTAAAAATATTGCCTATTAGGCTAAACACATAAATGATTTGATGTGCATGTGGTATAGCCTTTACTCTCATGCACATATTGTTCTGTAATGAACTATTCTCCAGGTGAAGACAAATAATGTAGCTGACATCTGTTCCTCACTGTTTAAGAAGGTGAATGTCAAAAGGCCCAGAGAAAAGATGTGTCTATCCCTGGAATGATCTAGACAAAAATTAAAGATGACTGGAGTTAATAAAAATAAGAGGCTTTAAATGGGGCAAATTTTAACATTGGGGAGAATGAGCTGAACTTAAAAGAAGGGAGAGGGGACAATGGAAAGAGCATGGGTTTTAGAGAAAGGTAGGATAAGTAGCTTAGCATATCTCCAGTTAATTAGTCTCTGGTGGGGGTAAGGTTTCAGTATTTTAAGAATATCCTCAGGCAGAATTCAAAATAATGCATGTAGAAGGAAAGAGGGAAATAAAAATTCACCATCAGGCAAACATCACAGTAATAATTGTTGTAGACATGATCTATTGATGAAGGTTAAAATTAGTGGGTGTCAGTTTGAGGAGAAATAGAATTTGCAGAGTTTCTTTTTAAAATTTTTTTTACTTTAAAGATGTGGGGTACAATTCAAGGTTAGGTATACAAATGTTCATTGTACAGGTACCCTTGTTGGTGAGGTGTGTCCTCCCACCCCAGGCAGTTTCCCACCACTGCCAATCCCTTTCTTATAGTATTATGATAATTGTTCAAGGTCTGCTTCTAAGTGAGAACACGTGGTATTCAGTTTTCTGTTTCTGTGATAGATCACTGAGTATGATAGACTCTAAATCCAACCAAGTTGCTGTGAAGTCCATATGTTTGTCCTTCTTTATGGTTGCATAATATGCCATTGTGTATATGTGCCACATTTTTTAAAAATCCAGTCCAGTCTCAATGGGAAACATGGTTGGTTCCATGTTTTTGCTATTGTGAATAGTGCTTGCAGAGTTTCAAGTATTATCCCCAAGATCTATTTTAATTAGAAAGGGGAAAATAGTAATTTTACCATGGAGAAACCCAAGAAATGTGTGACCTGAGCCAAGTGATCAAAGTTGATCTCAGCAAGAATAAGATCTCAATATCATGAACCCCTTGATCTGATACATGGGGAAGAGCACATCACTTCTGTGGCATTCTTATAGAAATGCAGCACTTCATTCTGATAATGAGAAAACATCATTGAAAATTCCAGTTGAGGGAAATTCTGCAAAACAACCTGATCATTCATCTTCAAAAGGGCCTAGGTTATAAAGAATAAAAAAACTGAAGAACTATCATAGATTGGTTAGGCCAAGAAGAATTAAATACAATACTGAATCAAGAAAAAAGAAATGACCTATTGGGTACAATGTTCACTACCTGCGGAATGGGTCACCTGAGACCCAATCCCTACCACTACACAATGTCCATGTAATGAATATGCATATGTACTTCCTGAATCTAAAACAAAAATGAAGAAAAAAAAAAAGACAAAAGGAATTTACTGAGAGAATCAGTGCAATTCTTGTAGAACTGGTAATTTTGTTGATAGAATTGTGCCAGTATTAATTTCCTGATTCTGATCGTTGTACTATGGTCACGTAAGGACATTAATGTTATAGGAAGAAAAGTGAGAGATAAATGAGAACCTTTGGTACTATTTTATTTTCCCATCTTTCTTAATTCTAAAGTTAATTTAAAATAAAAAGTTTTAAAAAATGAAACAAAAATGTGTCCAGTAATTTTAGTATGTAACCAAGATTGAGAGCCCGTGGCTTAGATGTAGTGAATTCTCAGCAAGTGATAGCTATTACCAAACCTGGCTACAGCATCATGCATACCAATCAGTTTTGCTGTTAGGGAAGCAGTATCCATTTTTTTATGTTTATTCAACCTGGGTGTGTCTTTCCAGAAAGTGCTAGTTGAATATATTCATATATAGCACAGTCTTGAGAAATATCAGTCGTTGAAGGGGCTTTTGCATGATTCAACCCCAGGAATTCTGTGTATTTCTAGATAACAAGGGAACAAAAGAACACTCTCCACTTCTCTGTCAAACTTTCTGACCAAGAATGTGAGTGACCTTCATCCTTGCTTTAAAACCTGAGCTCTACAAGTTCTCCTTAATTTTGCAGTTTTTTTCATAAGTAGGAAGAGGTGCCTCTTTAAGTCTGGTTTCTCATACAGAAACAACAACAACAATATCTATAGTAATTGAGCATTTTCTAGGGCAGAACAATGATCTCGGTTTGATTAGTAAGGAAGGAAGGAAGAGAAACTCAGGAGGGGAAACTTGTGTTTGTTTTCCAGGCCCAGATTTAGAAATTCAGATTGTTTTTCTTAAGCAAAAATTGTTAAGTAAAGCCTAAATATTTTCTTCATCAGGTATCACCCACAAGAGAATTTAGGAAGGAAAGAGATCATACTCACTATTTGCCTGTTTTTAGAGTTTTAATTATTACTTGTATAGGCAAGACTCTTCCATTTTTAACCTTAGATAAATTAAAATAAAAATTACAATTTTATAACATAGTTTAAAGTTCTTACTTCCTCCAAAAGGATCTTCAAATAAAGGAGTGGTTGTTCATCTATTAAAGTGAAAATGGGAATTATTAAATATTTTAGTGGAAAATATCCAGGTTTTTCCCTCAAGTGGTGAAGACTTTAGCTTGTGGAAGCAAAGGTCTGTAAAGCCAGTGATTCCGAAAGTGATGTGGGTATTTGCACTGGTTACTTAACATCTTTGTACACTTTTCTCTTACCTACAGATGGGACTAGTAATAGTGATTTCCTCAGCACACTGATATAAGGAGCAGTGTGGAGAATATGTTTTTTAAAAATGCCTAGTGTAGTACCTGATACACAGTAAGTACTAAATATATGTTACCAATTTTGAAGTTTGTTGTTGCTGTTTATTTCCAAGAAGAGTGAAAATAAAAAAAAATAGAGTAGATTCAAGAAAAAACCTATACTCAGTTCTGGTAGAAGCCCTAGATAGTGGCTAGCACCTATAACACCCTATGGTTTAGCTGTTTGTTTGTTTATTTGTTTGTTTTTGAGACAAGGTCTCTGCTGCCCAGGCTAGAGCACAGTGGCATGATCCTGGCTTACTGCAGCCTCTACCTCCTGGGCTCAACTGATCCTCTCACCTCAGCCTTCTCAGGAGCTGGGACTACAATCACACACCACTACAACCTGGCTAATTTTTTTGTTTTTTTTACTTTTTGTGGAGACAAGTTCTTAGTGTTGCCCAGGCTAGTCTCCAACTCCTGGGCTCAAGCAATCCTCCTGCCTTGGCCTCCCAAAGTGCTGGGATTACAGGCATGAGTTACCGCACCCAGCTTTTAGCGGGGAATTTTTGATTAGTTATTGATGTATGCTAGGAGTTCTTTGGCTACTGCTGACTACATTAATATAATCATGCTCTTGCAAATGTCCTCAACTTCCTTAGCCCTCCATGTCACCTCCATCTTGGCCTGCAATCACTCATGTTTAGCTGAGTCTACATAACTTCTCCTTGGCTATCAACCAGTGTCTGAGAATTGCTGGAGATGGACTGACCAGTCTCACTTTAAGTTACTACATATCTTAAATGGCTCTTCCACGGTACTCAGAAATATTTTCCTCAGTAACTCTGCTTTCCTACCCAGCAAGATTTTCATTTCAAACTTTCTCTATTCTCACACTTCCCACCCTCTCATTCTTTGCTGAATACTTCACTTCATTTTTCATTCAGAAAATAGAAAACACAAAATGAAAACTCCATCTGCCCATGGCTAAATCTAGAAAGCTAAATCCCATTTTTTCCCCATCTCTGTTACGTTCCCACCTGTTACTATGGAGGCCAGTCTTTCCTCTGAGTCCCATCTGCTGACTGTCAAGGGCACCACCTTTTCTGATATATAAATATACTTATCTATATTATTCATATTTATTTATATATCTGATATATATCAAATCATATATGGTAAATATGTGTGTACACACACACACACACACACACACACAAACACATGCTCAATCTCTTCCACGTCCCTTGGCTATTTCCATGAATATGTAAACATGTCCCATTGTTTCCCTTCCGAAATGTAATCAATCCTCCATTGATCTAGCACCACTTTAGCTCTGGCGCTACTCTCCATTCTCTTCAGAACCCAATTTTTTGAAAGATCAAGTCTTATCTTCTGTCTCTACTTATTCACCTTCTACATGCTCTTCATCCCACTCTAGTCTGATTTCCACCTTCATCATCCAGGTAGTGGGTTTGTAGTTTGGTGAGTTGATTTTAGTTCACAAAGACATTAAGAAAACAATTGGCCTTAACAAATCCAATATGCTCTAGTTTGGATCCATCAGCAAATGATACCTTGATTTCTAATTCAGACTCCCATATAGAGTTTGGGAAAGGAAGGTCTTTTTTGGCTCCATGAAAGCCCAGTATCTTTGTAAATTGGCTGAGAACAAAGAAACGGACAAAGACTGGACATTGGGACTCGGTATGAAGATTCAATTTTCTGAATGATTATGGGCTTTCTTAAGAGTGGGTCATGTTGATTTTGACCTTAGTGGGTTACTGGAGCTAAACACGGCTGGTGCCTCAGAAGCAACATCAGGGGAGGGCCTTGGTGAGCGCAGGCTTTATAGACAGCCTGAGGGAGCACATGCTGACCGGAGTCAGGCACATGCAGCTTTTACCTAAATGGCATAGCCAATGTGTGGATTAGTGTATATGGAAAAGAATCTTTTCATCCTAATTATGATTTGCCTCAAAACAAGAAGAGCTTTAACATATGGAGTGAAAGTAATTGGAGTTGAGAAACTCAAGAAATTGACAAAGACTCTGTCAGATGGTGGACAAAAATGGAGAACAGCATCCCGAGTCAAAATAACAATTTGCAAATTTGCTTGGAATTTTCTACAGAAGAAGATCAAGAAATGTTTTGTACAGTGTTGAAAGAGTTCCATGAAAACAGGATTTTTAAAAAGAGAATTTTGGTGTTTGAAGTGTTAGCTATTTGAGAAATTTAATCAGTGAATTACATGAATCATCCTGCTCTTGAATGGTACTGTTGGCTCAACCTCTAATTCTTGACAACGGCCAAGTGTTACCATTTCCACAGCTTCTATCACAGTCCCTGGCATCAGCAACTTTTACCTAGGCTATTGCACTAGCTTCCCGGTTTCCCTCATATTCTTTCCTCTCTAGAGTTTTCCTCTACACAGCAGCCAGAATGACCTTTTACAAATGTAAATCAAATCATACCACTCTCTGCTTAAAATCCTACAGTGGTTCCCATAGCAATTAAGTTAAAATCTGCATTACTTACCATGACTTACAGGGACCCTACATAATCCGGTCCCAACAATCCTTCATCAGCTCTCCCCCTGACAATTATGCTCCAGCTACAATCCCAGGTCATTCTGTTTTCAGAGACTTTGCAAGTTTTACTCTGTCTGCTCTGGAAGACTTACTCTTTTCCTCCACCTCCCCTCAGACCTTAGTTCAAATGTTATCTCCTCAAAGGGATGTTTACTGACCTCATTAGCTAAAGTAGCGCCCAAACTCATCTTGTTATCATTTGTTTTACAACTTTGTAGTTTTTATGGTAACCAGTCATCATTTGCCCCAACAGCCACTCAAAACCAATCGTCTTGGTTATAAAAATTATGCAGTTGTAAAAAATGTTCTCCTTCTTTTTGAAAGTCATGTTCATTTTCTCTTCATGGCTATCTGCAATGTCATGAACCGGCGATACAAACCACAGAGCTAACATTGGTTCATGAAAGTAGCAATCCAAGTGTTTCAGTAGGAGACAGAGATCCCCTGGAAGTATGAAACCAGTAATTGTACACAGATATGCTTTCCTACCACTGTTCTTGGCTGAGGGCAGCACTGGGTTGAAATATTAGGCTCATTGTTTCTGTATGGTACCAAGCCAAAAGAAAACAAAACTTCTATTGCTTTTTTTTGTCTGTTTGTTTGAAGGATCAAGATGTTCTTTCATATGTCTTAGAATCTGGGTTAAAGGATAAATCCATCAAATCAAGGGAAACAATAAATTTCATGATTTTTCTGCCAGAATACTGAGTTAGATGACCTCGAAGTCCAATGTCTTCAGATGTCTCTATCCAACGATAAAATTAATTTCCCGTTGGTGGCAGGGTGATGGCATTGTCTTCGCTGATATTTGTATTGTATTTTAGTGCATAGCATAATTGTGACAGTGTATCTCCTTGAGATGCCAGAGACCTGAACGAGCAGATTTCTGCAGGCCAATGAGTGTGTGGGGGGGGTTCCCCGCTGTGCAAAGTGGTTCCAACCACTCTGGCCCTCCAGGCGGAGTCCCCGCCCTCATCTTGTTACTTCTTGTTACTTTCTAATCCATAACTTTGTGACCTTTTTTTCCATAGCACACAGAAATAATCTTATTTGTGCATGCATTTTTGTTGTCTGCTGTGTTTGGGGACTTTGTCTAGTTTGTGGCTGTGCTTCTAATATCTACACTCTGCTTGACACCTGACAGGTATTGGTTGCACTGGTTACTAAGCCTGTTGCCCCTCAGCATCAGACTCAGCTTTCTATATTCTGCTTTGTGCAATTGGGGCTGGACCCTGCAAATCACAGTTCTTCCCTGGAGTTGGGTCTTGGTTAGGGGAGATGAGGAAAAAGCAGGGCTAGTGGAGGGAAAGACTTAGTCCTAGTTTCTCTCTTGCCCCATCAGCACCCCTGAAGGAACACTTCTTCATCCTGGCAGGGGCAGTTGATTCAGCAGCAATTGGTTCCAATTTGCAGATGTTTACACTGCCAGAAAGAACCTCAACATTCCTCTTAGATACACCAGCACCAGCCATGCATCCTCTCAAAAGATTCCACAGGGGCCTTCCTCTGAGCCTGTGAGCCAGCTCTATCCCACAGAAATACTATGCAAGTCATATCCGAAACTTTAAACTTTCTAAAAAGGACATTATAAAACAAATATAGGTAAATATAGGCAAAACAAATATATGCTATTTAACCCAATGTATCCAAAAATATCTCAGGCTGGGCATGTTGGCTCATGCCTGTAGTGTTAGTACTACGGGAGGCTGAGGCTAAAGAACTGCTTGAGCCCAGGAGTTCAAGACCAGCCTGGGTAACACAGCAAGATCTTGTCTCTACAAAGAAATAAAAAATTGGCCTAGTATGGTAGCACACACTTGTAGACCCAGCTACTTGGGAGGCTGAGGCAGAAGGATCACCTGAGCCCAGGAGGTCGAGGCTATGGTGAGCCATGACCATGCCATTGTACTTCAGCCTGGGCGACAGAGCAGGATTCCAACTAAATATATATATATATATAATTTCAACATGTAATCAAAATAAAAAGTATTGAGATGTTTGACCTTGTTTTTCATACTAAGTCTTTGAAATCTGGTACATTCAACAGGTCACAATTCGAACTGATCATATTTCAAGTGCTCAAAAGCCCCACATGGCTGGTGGCTACCATATTGGACATCTCCTCTTATTCTCCAGCCTTGGGGAGGTAGTTGATTCCTGCTGTCTCTGTGAGACTTCCATGTTTCCAGTTTTGTAATACATAATTAAAATTTTTTTTTGTATTAAGTCCTCCTTATTCAAATAACTGGTATGGCTTCTATTTTTTAACTGGGTTTTGTCTGATACTTTTGTTCAATAAATAAATGATAATGCTAGAAAAATAGAAGGATGATGTCGTAAAACGTTACAAAGACAATATGGTTTTATTAGACATTTGGAACAGGGGAGAAGAATGAAGCTCTCCTGAGAAGCAGAGCATGGCATTACAGATGACAGTCTGAGATCTGTCACGCATGAGTCTTTCCTTGGGATGGTGCAGTAGCGTTCAAGTTAGTCACCCTCCTTTTCTACTCCCTGTTTTACCTCACATCACAGAGAGATGCAATTATCATCTTGTGGATTTTGGCTAAGGTTTTTGCAAATCCACAAGATAGGTTTTGGAATTGTCTATGTACAAAACCAAAGCAAGGCATGATGGCTTTGCCTCTAAGAATTTATGTAACTTTAAAAATGTTTCCCGCCGGGCTCGGTGGCTCAGCCTGTAATCCTGTGCCTTTGGGAGGCTGAGGTGAGTGGATTGCCTGAGCCCCTGGGTTTGAGACCCGCCTGGGCAGGCGAGACCTCATCTCTACAATAAAATCAAAAAATTAGCTGGGTGTGGTCGCGCGCGCCTGTAATTCTGGCTACTTGGAAGGCTGAGGCAGAAGGATCGCCGGAGCCCAGCAGGTCGGGGCTGCGGTGGCCGGGAGTGGCCACTGCACTCCAGTCTGGGGGACAGAGTGAGACTCCAACTCAAAAAAAAAAAAAAAAAAAGTTTCCCTTCTATGGGGAGGGATTTAGATTTTAAAACAGACAAACTGATAAACAACAACAACAAACTAATCATTTGCTTGATTAGAAGAACCTAGATTGAAACATGACCCCTATGTATCACCATACACAAAAATCAACTCGAAATGGATCAAAGACCTACATGTAAACCCTCAAACTATAAGAATCCTAGAAGAAAATGTAGGAAACACTCTTAGGCACATCGGAGTAGGCAAACAAAGGCCTAATATTTAGGATCTACAAGGAACTCAAATGTGCCAAAAGAAAAAAAACACAACAAAACAGCCCTATTAAATAGTGGGCAAAAGATATGAATAGACACTTAGAAGAAAACATACGAGCAGCCAATAGATACATGAAAAAATGCTCAGCCTCACTAATCATCAAAGAAATGCAAATTAGGTAACCCCCTTGGTCCCCTCCCACTGTGGAATCTTTTCTGTCCTCTCAATAAATCCTACTTTCTCACTAAAAAAAAAAAAAAAAACACCCAAATTAAACCACATTGACTCCAGTCAGGATGGCCATCATCAATAATTCAAAAACAGCAGATGCTGGAGGGGACACAGGGAAAAGGGAACAGTTCTACACTGATGGTGGGAGTGTAAACTAGTACGACCTCTGTGGAAAACAGTATGGTGATTTCTAAAAGATCTAAAAATCAACCTTCCCTATGACCAAGCAATCCCCCTTCTGGGAATACCCAGAGGAACTCAAATCACTCTATAAAAAAGATACCTGCACATGCATGTTTACTGCAGCATTATTCACAATAGCAAAAACATGGAACCCACTGTGCTGCCTATCGAAAGTGGACTGGAGGCCAGGTGTGGTGGGCCATGCCTATAATCCCAGCACTTTGGGAGGCCAAGGTGAAAGGATTGCCTGAGCCCACGGGTTCCAGACCAGCCTGGGCAACTTGGCAAGACCTCATCTCTACAGTAAATAAAAAATTAGCTGGGCGTGGTGGTGTGTGCCTGTAGTTTCCAGCTATTTAGAAGGTTGAGGTGGCAGGATCACCTGAGCCAAGCAGGTCGAGGCTCCGGTGCCTGTGAGCATGCCACTGTACTCCAGCCTGGGCAACAGAATGAGATACCGTCTCAAAAAAAAAAATAGAAGAAAGTGGATTGGAGAAAAAAAAAAAAAAGTGTGGTACATATACACAATGGAATATTATGTAGCCATAAAGAAAAACAAAATTATTGACTTGCAGCAACTTGGATAGATTCAGTCTATACTACTCAGCGATTTATCACAGAATCAAAGATCTGAGTACTACATGTTCTCACTCATAAGCAGACCCTGAACATTTATCATGATACTATAAGAAAGGAATTGGCAGTAGTGGGACACTGCCGGCGGGGGGGGGGGTGCACATAACATCAATAAGGGTACCCAAACTTTACCTGTTCGATGACCACTTATGCACCTAACCCTGAACTGCACTCCACACCTTCAAATTAAAAATTAAAAAAAGAAGAACCTAGAAACCAATATAATTATCTTCAACTTTTCAACTAAATTCTGCCAAACTGCTTTTTTTATATGCAAACACAGCTTTGTATTTGGGGAGTTATTTTAGGTTAGAATGTCTGACTGCGAATTATTTTATTTTTATTTTTATTTTTTGCCACAGGCCAAGAGGCTGGAACCTATCTCCACTTCGTTTGGTGAACTCATTTTTGTATAGGCAGGTGACAGGCTGGACGGAGTCTGATCTCTCAAAGGCAGGGCAGCAGCCCTGGTTCTTGTGATGAGTGGGGGTCCGAAGGGGCCTGAAGGATTCCTTCCAATCTTGTCACAGTTTCTGCAAGTTCCTTTTCCTATTTCATCATGGCCCTCGCCCTCCTTAGCCTTCTTGCTTTTCTCATTCTCTGGTATTCCACTGTGGCTTTTTTTTTCCCCTCCACTTGGAATCATGATCCTTTTGTTGTTTAAGGGATATAATTCCCTTTAGGACCTGAGACCCACACCCAGCCCACACGATGAAGAAAAAGTTCTTTTTTTTTTAAAGTAACTTTCCTAACCCTTACCTTGTATCTGAGTTCTCGTCTTTCCCTTAGACCTGTTTCAATTTATATTTTTCATTATAACTTTCTGTAGCTTTCCGTTCCTTTTGCCTTTCCTTAGCCTTTCCCCTCCCACTAATATAAATTTTCAGCACTTGAATCAAGATTTTTCTCTTCAAGGCAGTGTGTGAACTTTAGCTAATCCTCAGCGCACACTCCTTTATTACTACTGCTATATAAGGCAAGAAGGGGATTGAGATGTTCCTTACTCCCAGAGGGGTCAATTTGGTGTCTGAACCAGAAGTCAGACAGGCCTTATGCTTAGTTCTTTATTAAGGCCCAGAGATAAAGGCTCTGTCTCCCTCACATAATCGTTCTCTGGATTTATACAGTGCCCTTTCCTGAGGATCCAAAAGCATCTGAACACATTTTGCCCACAAGCTCACAGTGTCCAAGGCAATAAATGCTTGCTAATATACCTGTTTGCTAAACAGAATCAGAATGGGTCGAATAGGATTCAGTCAGTGAGGGCCGAAACAAATGTAACCATCTCCCTCTTCCTTTCTTTCCTTTGTACTTGGATCTTCCAGACAACCCCCATTATAAGAGAACTCTGCGTTGGTATTTACTGCGGGCAGTTGCTTGCTTCCTTGGCATGGCTGCATGGTATGCAAATCAGTAGCTCTGGGAGATACAAATCTCACAGGCTGAATGGATTTTCTGTGGGCCAAAGGGCATTTACAAATTAATTGCAAAGCTGCCCCAGGACGCTGTTGTGAAGTAGGTTAGCAACTTGGGTAAAGTCACTTTGTTTGTGAATGCTGGGTCTGAGAAAAGCACACTCTACACTGGCAGCCTTCCTGTCATCCCACCCTGGCCTCGGATTTCTTCCTCTCAGTGCGGCTCACCAACTAAAGTGCTATCAAAATGTTTCCCGGTCCAACTGGCATCAGTAATTTGCAGAAATGTAGTCCCTTATCCACCTAACTCTGCTACTGAGCCGGCCTGCCTGTTCTCACTCTACAGAAGTTGGAATCTCCTTTGGAATAAGGATACCTGGGAGACTGTCTTGCTCGATCGCCTTCAGTGAAAACGTTGAAGCTCTGCCTTTTTTATGAGGGTTCATGCCCCGGGTCCTAGGCGCTTGTACAGAACTGCTGAGTAGCAGAGTGGTTGATGAGAAATCTCTCATTCTCAACTACACCCAAGGCATCTGTATTAGCTTCCTGTGGCTGCCCTGACAAGTTACTACAAACTTGGAAAAATTATTCTATCACAGTTCTGGAGGCCAGAAGACCCAAATCAGTATCACTGGGCCAAAATCCAGGTGTGGGCAGGGTGCCTCTCCCTCGGAGTTTCCTGGGGAAAATTCTTCCTTGCCTCTTCTGGTGACTTCAAGTGCCCAGGGCTTGTGGCCTCGACACTGCCATCTCTATCCCCATCACATGCCTTTTTCTCTTCATCTGTATCAAGTCTCCCCCTGCCTTTCTTCTACAAGGACACTTGTGATTGCATTTACAGTCCATTTATGTAATCCAGGATCATTTTCATATGTCAAAATCATGAACTTAAGCACACTTGCAAAGATTCTTTTTCCATATAAGGTAACATTCACAGGTTCCAGGATTTAGGACTTGATATCTTTGGGAGGTATTATTCTTCCAAGGTAGGTTTGCTCTTTCAAGGTAGGGTGCAAGATCAAGATATTTGTCTGATTTCTAAACTCTCTAAAGACATTTTTACAAATTTTCATTTAAGATAATTTAAGATAATTGTTTTGAAGGTATGGTGCCAGTGAATACTACTCAGAGAAATTTAATGTACTTATGGTGTTTGTTGTGCAGTTCTTCTGTAATAACTGGAGAATTTTCTGGTTTGGCCATGTATTTGCTGGGTTATATCCAAGGGTAAAAATGTTAGGGTATTGTTTTACCAGACTCAAACCTATCAACATGCAATTAATGGGTTTGTACGTATGACCATCCGGAGAAGGAGCAGTGAGAGAATAAAGTTCTCCAAAATTATAGACTTCACAGCAAATGTATGGATTTAGAGTCTATAATACTCAGTAATTTATCACAGAAACAACTGAGTACTACATGTTCTCATTCATATGCAGAACCTGAACAGCTACCATGATACAATAAGAAAGGGATTGGTGGTAGCTAGAAACTGCCAGGGGAAGGGAGGTGCACATAACATCAATGAGGGTACCTGGTCTCAAACCAAGTGAAGTGGGGACCAAAGGGAGGCTCAAATTTACCTGTACGATGACCACTTGTATATCTAATGCTAAATTGTACCCCACATCTTTAAAACAAAAAAAAATTAAAAATAAAGAATAAAGTTCTCTTGAGTTGTTATGTGAGTTGGCTTGTTCCATGGGACTTGGAGAAGATATTTCTTCAGAATCAACTCCCTTGCTTCTTTTCCCTTCATGTTACATAACTGATATTTTTAGTACCGCATGTTTTTTATGTCTTCTCAGAAGTTTGTGTTACTTTTATTTCCCTAAAAGAGATTATCAGGGTGGTATGTTTGGATTTTCACTGTTATTCCTCTCTGTTTGCTCAAGGCACAAATTACTTTTTTCCTTTTTTTTTTGGCTCATGGTTGATGTAGTAAAAAGCAAAGACTGGATGATACTTGGAACATTTTAAAATTTGCTTACGTTTATCTTTGGTTGAGAAGTCTCTTAATAAGGAACTATACTTACCACATAGATTTCATGCAAATATGAAAAGGATTTCAGTCTATTCTAAGATCTTTGGAGGAAAAGAACCCTAACAGCTTATAATTAGATTTGAGGTTTGCTTAAATTCCAGGTTCAAAGAAAGAATCATAGGATATGAACTCATGTGGAATAATAGTTCTAGAAAGTTATTTTGATTTGAGCAACACTAAATTCAGAAACACACCAGATGCAGAAACACATCGGGCTTTGATAGCTGTTTTAAAAACTCCTAGAACTTATATGGGGAAAGATCATTACGAACTTCAGTCATTGTTTTTCTTATCTTTTTAGGTACTTTTCTTTCCCCCCATAGATGTAATGTTGAACATTTTTCTAGAACAATGAAAAAATACCTGTTAATTGGACAAGGAGTTTCATTTCCATTAGTGTTAGCCCATCAATATAAATGACTGGATGCAGGCCACACAGTTGCCTTGGGTAACTTCACAGGGTACTTAGCCACTTTAGTGATTAGGTTCCACAGAGCATAGGGGGAAAAAAAAGACATGGCATCAAAAAATCCAGAGGGCAATTTTTCCTTTTTTAGATCCCCACACCTGGATATCAATTCCTATTTCTGCTTTCTCCTTAATACTGTTCCCATTTGTCTATATCTTTCCAAATCATTACTGCTCTCTTGAGTTAGGCCATCATTACCTTTTGCCTGGGATGTCAGAGCAATTTCCAAACTGTCTCTGGTCTTGTCTTTTCCCACACTAAAGGTCTATCTATGGTCTTTCTAAAAACCAAATTATGGAATTTCTTGCTTCAGTGTCTTCAGTTCAACCCACAGTCCTCAGAATATAATACAAACACCTTAACATGTCCTATTAGGCGTTCTATTATCTTGCCCTCATTGTCTTTTCAGACTCATTTATCATTTCTTCCTTCATGGTGTATATTACAAGATATTAAAAAGTTTGCGAATCCTGAAAAATATGTTTTTCATTGTTTTTGCAGGTGGGGTTCCTTCAGACTGGAAAATTCCCTTCGTCCTCTGATTCCTTCTCCTGTTCCTTTGCCACTTTCTTTACTGGATCAGCTCAATTTAACAATGAACTCACCTGCATGTCCTTGCTAAAGTCCCTCTTCCCTGTTAGATTATGTTCTTTCACCCTCCTCCTCACACCTTGATCTTCTCTTTGATTTTTAAAAATCTACCTGCTAAGCTTCAGGGTAAGGACTGTGGTTTTTCTCTTCATCTGTATCAAGTCTCCCCCACCTTTCTCCTACAAGGACGCTTGTGATTGCATTTACAGTTCATTTATATAATCCAAGATCATTTTCATATCTCAAAATCATTAACTTAAGCACGCTTGCGAAGACCTCTTTTTTCACATAAGGTGACATTCGCAGGTTCCAGGATTTAGGACCCGATATCTTCGGGAGGTATTATTCTTCCAAGGTAGGTTTGCTCTTCCAAGGTAGGGTTCAAGATCATAATGGCAGTACAATAAGCATTTATTACCTGAATGAAGACCCCTAGTCAAATATACTTGTCTTGAAAATGAGAATGTTACCCAACACCCAGAGTTTGGTCTAGGTCTTGTTGCTTGCTGCATAGACAGCCAATCACTGAGACAATGAGTATTGCCAGGAAAGGTAGCTTTATTAATTTACCGGTGACATCAGCTAGAGAGATGGACGCCACACTTCAAATCTGTCCCTCCTCCCTTGACTAAAGTTAAGAATTTATCATAGCCGGGAAGGAAAACAGGAGGGGTGAGGAAGAGGAGTTGGTCAACAGAAAACGGGGGGTCGGATGAGGGGTTTTGTGTCTCATTGTAACCATGTGCAGGCCAACAGGAATTAGGAAGGGTAAAGAGAAGGGTAAGGAGAGGAGTCAATTGACAGGCAGCAGGTGTGTTCACTGTACAAATGTGAGTTTCTCGAATTTCAGTTCTGCGGGCATCTGGCTTGTTGGAAAATTGGGCTGGTTTCAAACAGATAAAGAAAAGACAAAATAGATGTTGAGTGAAAGTGTCAGCTATGTTTCATGTTTGCTATCACCGAGAGAAACTTTAGCTTTCTTTGTTCTATTTTCTTTTCCAAAGAAGCAAAAATGTTAACAGCAGAACTTTGCAGGCTAAAGCTTATCTTCTTGTTTTCTTACAACTTACTTATGTAGTACTCTAAATAGGCTTTAATAAATGACACCTGTTACCACCATAAGTTCTTCCTCTAGCTTTAGCTCATGTAAATTAGCTATAATGGTTTTATGTTTAAAAAGGATTTCAGTTTTCTCTTTTATTTCTACAATACTTTTTAAAAAGACCTTAGCATTTCATCAAGAAATGGACTTGGAGCATTAAGATTTAATATATTTTTAAAAAACGGGGCCAGATGCAGTGGTTCTTACCTGAAATCCCAGCTCTTTGAGAGGCTGAGACTGGAGGACTGCTTGAGCCCAGGAGTTCTAGATCAGCCTGGGGAACATAGTGAGACCTTGTCTCTATAAGAAATTTAAAAAATAACTGAGCATGGTGGCATGTGCCTGTAGTCTCAGCTACTCAGGAGGCTGAGGCAGAAGGATCATCTGAGCCCAGAGGTCGAGGCTGCAGTGAGCCATAATTGTGCCACTGCACTCCAACCTGGGCAACAGCATGAGATCCTGACTCCAAAACAAAAACAAACAAAAACGCTCATGGACTATAATTTAATTTTTGAAGTGTATTTCATGATCATAACTATGACCATCAAATGCAGCTACTGGGAGAAGGCAGCAACCAGTTGACGTATTGGGGGAATGCTCTTCCAGGAGTATAGGGACTTGCCAAGCACTTCATAAACTTGGTGGAATTTTCCCTGCTTCTTTTGTATAGTTGAACTTTTTAATTTAGTAGTAGACATTTCTTGACTTGCATAACTACAGGCCTTAAAGTGAAGAAAGCTAAATATTTCATTAAAAATGACTTTTTCTAAAAGATTTGTTTTTACTGTCTCCTAATAACTTAAAATGCAATTTAGAATAAAGCCTCTAGTTATTGAATTGTTTCTAAAGGTCTATTAAAGGAAATTAATTAGCAAGAAGACAGAGGAATAGATCCTCAGCCTTCTATCTACTTTACCATGTGGATCTATTGAACATTTCCCAGTGAATGTTCTATTGAAAAACTTAATATGTAAATGGCTGAGCTCATCCTTCCTTCCTTCCTTCCTTCCTTCCTTCCTTCCTTCCTTCCTTCCTTCCTTCCTTCCTTCCTTCCTTCCTTCTGTCCTTCCTTCCTTCCTTCCTTCCATTCTTTTTCTTTCCTTCTTTCCCTTTCCCTCTCTCCCTCCTTTCCTCCTCCCTTCCTCTCTCTCTCTCTCTTTCTGTTTTTTCATTATGCATTTACTGAATCTGTGTGTGTCCTTCAATTTTACTTCCAGAGATGAAGGCCAATTAAGAAATGGAACATCTACATAGCAAGAAAGAAGGTGAATGACTATTGTAAAGCACTTTGATAAATGCAGTGTCAGAAATATGCATAGGTGCTACAGAAAGAACTTTCTACTCAGTTTATGCCCAGTGGTATGATAAGAAGAAAGGATTAAGATGAAGAAAGGCTATCTGGAGGAAGGGAGGCATGAACTGATATCTTGAAATATAGGTAATATGTAAGAAATATATCTAGATGGAAAAGAGGGCTAGAAAGAAGAGGGCAAAGACAGCATGAACACGTGAAGATAAAGAGCAAAGAATACTCAGACTCTTGCAAATAATTTGGTAAACTTGGAATTAGAACTTGTATGAAAGGTAGGTAGGGATTGGTGGGGCTGAGATAGGCATCATGTTGGGAAAATAGGCAGGGTCAGTGCAGAAGGGCCTTGTATAGGTTAGAATATATATCTGAATACAGTACTTAATACATTGCCAGACATTGGCACTACAATAATAAATTAGAAAAAGGCTGCAACAAAAGAACTAAAAATTTAGTAGGATAAAAATGTCATGGCAACAAATAATTGCAATAAATAAGATACTGACAAGTATTTGGCTGTCATCCTGGAGATGACACAGAGCACTTGGAGAGTTTTAAGTGGGAGAATAATGTGATTACATTGCATCTTAGAATCTCTCAGAATTGTAAAGAATGACAGGGAAGGTTGTAAAGTCAGAGACTAGGACACCATCTGGGAGATTCTATTGCACTGACCTAGGGGAAATATAAAGACCATACCAGTGGGAATGACGGGCAAGTGGAGGCAGAACTGGGTTGTATTTAGAAGATGGCATTGATAGGATTGCTGGGCTATGGTGAGAGAAGGAAATGTTGGGGAAGAAGATGATTCTCAGGTTTCTGACTTTGAAAACATGAGCAGAAAGTTTTCTGTTCTTTTTAGTCTGCTGGAAGTTTGGCCTTTGCAGTGGCATACTGGGAAATAAGCCTCTCTGTGTCCTCTGAGGAGGTGAATGGGCTATTCCATTTGGTCAGAGTTTTACATCCCTTGGACTATGATTTGTCAGAGGGAAAGGCTGCTGTCCTTTAAAGAAAGAGCCACGCAGGAAACCCTCCGCTTCCTTCATGCTCATGTGGAATGGCTTCCTCTGCATCCTGTCTCCATCTACAGTCCCAGGACCAGGTTCCTCTTCTTGGGGGAGGTGCTTGCCCCTCTTTCTCTCGGTTCCACCTCCATCTGAGTTGGAGAAGCTGCTCCTTGGTGCTGAGTGAGAGCTGAGTACTCGGTGTCTGCCCTGTGGACACATTACTCTGTTTCTTAGGACCGAACTTGGGGTGAAACGTTAGAGGGCCCTTGTGGTTATTCAGCCCCAGCATTAATCCATTCGATGTTTGGGTCTCATTTGCCACTGACCTTTGCATGTGAGCTGGAAAGGTCGGAGACTTGGAGCAGGGACTTAGGCTCCAGCTTCTGATGAGTGATTCAGTCCCATCCGCCAAGAAAGGAGAGCCCAGGGTTAACCCTGTATCCTCCCAAGTCTTCTTCACTCTCTTGTCCCAACCCAGATGATGGCATGGCATCCGCCTTCACTTGGGCTTTGAAGCTTGATCCTCATCCATCATTCCTCCCTCTTTTGCATCACCTCTCATCAGCTGCAGTAGCTTTATCCCTGGAACTGTGCTTGCATTTATCACTTCCTTTCTATTTCAGTCATCACAGTTCTGGCCCAGGTTCCCATGACCTCCAGCTCAGATGACTGCAGAAGTTCTTCAACCAAGTCTTCTCTCCAGTCCCTTCTCACTGCTTTTAAGCTTTTCTTAGTGTGATGTGCACATCTGATCATATCACTCTGAAAACCTTCCAACTCATTATTGCTTGCAAGTGCCACCTTCCAAAATATGATGCAAGCCCACATGTGGGATGGTGCCAAGAAGGCTGGTTTGGATGGCGAAAACATTTGGTTTTAGTTCTGGCTGGAACTAGTTATCCTTGCAAGTCACTCTAGCTACTTTTTGTTTCTTCACCTGTAAAACAGGGGAATAGAATTAGATGTGGTCTCACAGGCCTATTCAGATGTGCATTTCTACATTTCTAGGGAGCCATGTTTTTATTTCCTAGCCTTATATTTTGCAGACAGCTCTTGACTCACACCAGGATATCTATAGTACCATAAGCACCCTCTGCATTTTCTTGGGCTCTGTGGCTTTACTCTCGCATTTGCTTGACATATGCTTCCTTTTCCATCCTTCAATGATTTTCCCTGTTGAAGTCTTACTCATCTCTTCACACCCAGATCAAATTCCACTTTCTCCCACCAACCCTCTTATGATCCCTTCAGTTGGAATTAATCATTCTTTTGTAGGTGCTCTCAGGGCACTTTATAAATCACTTAAGGTGTTAGAATTGTCCAAGTATCCATCTGTCTTTCCAATATATTTTAAACTCTTTAATGTGGAGGCTCCATGTGTTTTCTTATTTATACCTCTCAATCTTGGCACCTTACATGTGGTAATGTTTTAGTCAATAAATGTTTGTTGCTTAACTAAATGGACATGATAAACTTCTTATTCATTAAGGAGTTAGTGTTGGTTTTCAAAGTCATCATTGGGGACTCTCATTTACTAGACTTGACTGATGAATTTCTAAATGAATTCTGGAAGTTTTCAAAAATCAAATTCAGCCCCAAAGGACAGACATACAGAGAGTGAATGCAGTCTAATATTTATATTAAATTCCAATACAAAGTATTAAAAAGGTCCAGTGAAATTGAAGAGTGATTGGATTAAGTATAGACTCTCATAGTAATACTCTTGGTTGCATTTCTTTGCACTTGTTTTATGAAATCACAATTACTATTCTTACTTAAACTTACAACTGTCCAAAGAAGATTAGGTAACTTTTTCCTTATTTAAGAAAACTTTTTGCTGAATTGACCTATTCTCACGTAGACAGAAAATTGCTTGATCACTCTACTCTGTATAAGATCTTATTTTAATTTTGAAGATACTGACCATGTTGGTGCTCTTTTACACTTAAATACTTATCAAATTGCAGCTAGTGTAGAAAGCTCTAATTTTGTCTTTGTATGCAGAGGAGAGTGGTTAACTGCCACATATTCAAAAAGTCAGTTAATGAAAGAAACAAAAAATAAAAAAAGAAATGAAAGAAAAGGAGAAACCAGCCCCAGTGTGAGATGGAAGTTCTCCTTTGCTAGGCTAAAAATGCTAATAGGGCACTTGTCTGATTTAGGTTCTTCAGATGCAGAGATAAAAACTTCAGATAATTGTATCTTTACTTCAGCTAATTGTATCTTTAGAATGGGATAAACACTTGGGTCTTTCTCTGTGCTTCAGCAGAGAGATTCAGTATCGCCCGTGATGCTTGCCATCTGAAACTGCACTGTCGCAATCAGAGTGACTTTCCATGTAGGAGTCTCCAGCAGCAGCCGAAACTGGCAGGGCACTTCCATCCCCGGTGCGTGATCACTTTGTGGCCTTTCTAACACTGGGGGTGAGGAAGAAGGTAGGGAAAATCTTCTTATATCTTGGCAACTAATTGATTTAGTAGGATTCATGACATTCAACAGAATCCTTAATATTTGCCTTGTCTTGTCCTAAATTCATCTTGGACCATTGTGACATGGAAACGCCATTTCTTTTTGTGGAGTTACTTAAGTAATCCCACAGTGTCTAATGTCCAGTGCTCAGTTTGTCTTCCCAGCATGCTACTTCTTCAGTTTTGTGACCCGATTTGAGTGAATGACATGTGTTTTGGGGGGACGAGGACCGGTGTGCAGATGGCTCGAAAAAAGAAAAAAAAAAAGGAAACGAAATTTCAGAGATTTCATTTTAAAATGGAAAAAATGATGCAGCACCAAGATTTCTATATGCAAACCCACCAAAATAAACTGTGCTATAAGGTGTTTGACATGCACAATGCCATTTAATGAGGCATAGTTACCCTAGTTATTTAAACTATTTAAAAATCATTGTTAGCATCTGGTGAGAGACTGCCAAGTTTTACAGCTAATCTCCACACACACAGAGCTGCGTGTTGGTTGCAAAACAGAATAGAGTGTACTTGCTCATTTCCTTGCTTGGAGTTGTTCCTTTCCTTTCGCCATCAATTTTAAATTCAAATCTCAATGGTACTTCTCTGATTCAGGAACTAGTACTTTGTGCCAAAACCCATTTCACTTGTAGTCCTATATTTAAATATTGGAAAAGGAATGTGTAAGTACCTGAGAGAATGCTGTATTGAGATAGAAGAAAGCCTAAATAGTGAGTAGGTGAAAAAAGAGAATCAGATTTGTCATGTGGGATGAGCCGGGTCACAGGGGAATTGAGGAACAAATACGCACTGCATCAGATATCAGCTGTTAGAGATACAGTAATCACGCTGGCTACGTTGTGGGGTGAAGTAAAATTATGGGGTGTCGAGGGGAGGAAATTGTTCTGGGTTCAGGTCTTAAAGAGGAGGCTGTATTCAATCATTCATTCTCATGAAAAACACATCTCCAAGTTGGTTGTTTATAGTAATATTGTGGACAATTGCCACATTGATCTAAAAGAACAAATGCATCCTAATAGCCCAATCTGTGTAAGAATCTTGGTTTCCTTTCCTATATAAATGTCAAACTTTTTCACCACTTTGCCAAATCAATTTCCTCTTTCCTAGAACATATACAATGGTTTTCTAGAAGTTCCCAAAAGTGAAGTTCGTTTGGAAACTTGGCTGTTGGCTGGCTTCATTATTTTTTATTTTCCTCTGGGGCTCAGAGGATCTGGCTACTTTTTCACCTTGAGGATAAAGTGGGAACTTCCAAATGCCCAGGAATATAAATATATTACTGACTAGGTGCCCAGTAGAATAATGCAGCCGAAATTATTGGTTTTTTATGGTTATTAATACTGAATTATGCTGGTAAAAATGGTCTAAGATCCTATGATAAGAGGAACTGTGTAAATATGAAATCACAGTGTTAAACAACAGCTGCATCCTCAAAGGATATTGGAAATTCATTTATCTAGATTTGAATAAGAGAAAGAGCATGAAATGTATTAGCTTTTGAGATAGGGATGTGGATAAATTTGCAGGTTCATATATAGTGATTATTTGAAGTTTATTCTGACTTACACCGCTGACTCTTCCCTGCTGGATTGATAGTAGATTTTAATATGCAGTATTTCTTTCATGTCTCAGTCACCCATATAACTTATGCCATCGGGTAATATGACACAGGGTAGGCTCTGGTAACTGCTGACCTTCAGTAATCAGGAAACTTCATCTTTGCTCTGAGTAAATAGAATACAAGTGACAGGCTTAACATGGTGTTTTGAATCCTTTATACTTTAATTGGGAATTTTGAAACATTTTATTAGGAAAAATCATGTCCATCTTCCATCTTTCCTTTTTTCACAAATACCTACCATGTTGAAAAGGTGTAGAACTATTCCAGAGACCCAGCTGAAGAGGCCGATACTGTGAAAAGCTGGCAATGGGGTGGGGACCCTCCCAAAAGGTTTTTGTCTTGGTCCCTTGAATATCCTAGGCACCAGTTTCTTAGGTTTGCAAGACCCACTTGCTGGTACGGCCTCTCTCTCTATTCCCTAAGCTGTGAGGACACAGGGCATAATGGAGTGTATGGGGTGAGAGGGGAGATCTTAGGTGGCTACTGACTTATGTCAGCCATACCTGTGTCTTTCCCAGCTCTCTGTGTGACATGGGAAGCCTAGAATGTGTAACTTGGGAGAAGGAGGCTTTACGATCTTCCCCCTATTTCTGAGTCATATTCATTTGGAGTTTGCTACTTTAAGAAAGTCCAAAGTTAGCTATCGGTACATTACTACCAATTTTTAAAAATTCCTTTAGGGTTAGGGTTGTCAGATATTGCAAATAAAAATATAGGAAATAAAAATATCACACGAGACATACTTGTGCTAAAAAAATATTTGTAGTTTATCTAAATTTCAAATGTAATGGGCCTTCCTGTATTTTTTACTGCCCTATCTGGTAGACATTCTGGAGTTACTACCATCCTAAGTTTCCTCAAGGTGGATGAAATGTGATATCACATTGGTGTCCAGCTAGATCACAAGCAGGGGTCAGAATTTCTCTGTATCATTGGCTACAGATCTCTCAATACTCCTTCTTTTCAAAGTTGTTAGGCAGCTATTTGATATGCTCTATTGAACAGCATATCTGTGTATGGTTAAGGTTTCCTTTAAAACCCTTCCTAATCATCCTCAACTACTTCACAATGACGTAGGCTACCACTGAAGAGAGAAGTGGGGACAAAGAAGAGCTTTCGTGATGCTTATGCAGTCTCTGCACCCTGCCACCTTGATGGCAGAGTACTGGGAAGAGCTACCCCTGCACAGACCCACAGCAGAGGGCTCAGGAGAGTAGCTGTGCCTTATGAGTGAGACTGCCCTCTGTACTTCCATGTTTCCATCACTGGCGTCGGGGCTAGATCTAGAATTGCAGCTCTTGGCAGCAGCCACCCTCCTCTGAAACACCCAGCCTCTCCTTGGTCATGTTGCTTGGCAGGGGCAGATCTCACTGTGACCTTTACCAAGAGAAGCTCAGGAATTCTACAGCATTCCAGGCCCTCACCCTCATTTGTCTCACTTCTTATTTCCTGAAACTCATGAGCTTTTCTGGAACAAAGGGCCAACCACTCCTTTTTATTCTCTATACACATGCTTATCCCCATAGCCCCACTGACTGATGACCACTCCATGCCTGTCTTTCCAGTTTATTCCCTCAATTGTAGCAACCTTTCACAGTCTCTCCTACCCTGCTGCAGGTTCTCACCACTTTTTTCTCTAATCCTCACCTCCTCTCTCAAACCCTTTTCAAGTTTAAACCCTGTAATCAATCATCATACTCATTTACTGGTAAACACTTTCAACTCCCTTGCCCTCCCCCTTTTTTATTATACTTACTTGGTTAAATTACAACTTGGATTAAAATCAGCTCGCTGACTACTCTGTGCTTCAACCTAGGCAGTTGAAATAAGTGGCACAAAATACACAATGAAGATGACTAGGATCATTAATTTCTTTCTCTTTTTTTTTTTTGAGTTGGACTCTCACTCTGTTGCCCAGACTGGAGTGCAGTGGCCGCTC
>NW_007231085.1:1666-73949 GCF_000164805.1 Carlito syrichta | reverse complement strand
CCCAGGCGGGTCTCGAACCCGTGGGCTCAGGCAATCCACTCACCTCAGCCTCCCAAGATGCGAGATTACAGGCTGAGCCACCAAGCCCGGCTAGGATCATTAATTTCCAGGCAGGCCTTAATTCTGCCAGTCATCCTGCCAATCTGCTTATTTTCCCAGTCTCCTAGATTTGTACTGTGTACTTGTTCCTCTCAACCCTCCACAGCCTCTCCCCACCATCTCAACCTGAAAACCCTGTTTTCGACTTCACTGATAAAATAAAAGAATCAGTGGAAAACTTCTGCATGCTCTCATCACCTGCCCAGTCTTAACCCACGTACCCTACCTTCTCTTCTTTGACTGTAAATAAACTATGGATATTTCTGGCTAAGACCAAATACTCCATGAGTGATTAACCCTCACCCTGCCTTCCCTACTCAAAGACATCACTTGGGCAATTCTCCCCTTTCTTTCATGGCTCAATCATCTTCCCCTCTTGTTGGATTATTTCAGTTAGTTTACAAACGCCTGGTTTGTCATCGTTCTAACATTTATACCCTCTCCCACCCCCACTTCCTTTTTTAGATATTCCTCATTTCTCTTTGAAAGAGTTATCCTTGTTTCCAATTACTCTTCTCATGTCTGTTGAATCAAATCATCTCTCTGTTGATGGTCAAATCATCTTTTGTCCCCTCCCCCATCGAATTAGTCTTATCAGATCATCTATGATTTCCTCATTACTAAACCTAATCAGAAGCATTTGATGTCCTTGAAATACTTTCTTCATTTGACTTCCAAGACACAATTACCTTGCTTTCCTTTTACTTTTCTGGATACTTCTTTATGGTGCTTTTTGTCCCCTCAGTTGGAATGTGTCAGGACTTACTTAAAATTTCTCTCTTCTATTCATTTTCTCTCCTCTTCCCTATAGCAGGGGATCTCCTCCTGTTTCACGGCTTTGAACACCATCTACTTGCTTATGGCATTCGTATTTATGTGTCCTGCCTGGAACTCTCCTCCGAACTTTAACATCCAAATATCCCATACACACAGAAGCCTACTTGATGTTTCATGGGAGATGTCTCTATGTCACACAACATTTCCTAAATAGATCTGATATCCCCCACTTCACCTCTGCTCTTACAGTTGTCTTCTATATCATAGTTAAAAGAAAATTCACTTACCTATTTGTTCCAGCTTAAATCTTGCTGCTAACCTTGATTCCTCACATAGTCTTGCATTCTACCATGCGTTTGTCATAAATTCTATTGATTCTACCTTAAAAATGTGCCCTAAATTTATCCCATTCTTATTACCCCTGCTACAACTCCTGAGTCATTGGCCTAAATGATTTTCCTGCTTCTTCTCTGGCTCCTTTGGCCTACTTTCATCCAAATGGATTGAGATCTTGCAAAACGCAACTTTTGTCAATCATGCTCTGCCCACGTGGCTCTCTGTCTCCTGCCAGACCTATATTATCATCCCAGTGCTTCTCTAATTTTATTTTCTTCCGCTGTTCATTCACTCTCTCCTCTGACCGACCACTAGGCTTCTTTTTTTGTTGCTTAAGACAGATGAACATGGCTCTACCTCAAGGCCTTTGTACTTGTTATCCCTTATCTGGAAAGCTCTTCCCTCTATATCCACTTGGCTAGTTCCTCTGTTTCCATCTGTTTTTTTACTCAAAATTTGTCTTCTCAGGGAAACCTTTCATAACCATTTTATATGAACTTCAACTCCTTGTCTCTGTCCCAGCACTTTTCTTCTTCTTTACCTAATTTATACTTTTAAACTATTCAACATTCTAGAAATTTCTTAATAACTTTGCTTATTGTCTGTCTTCTTCATTATAATCTAAACTCAGTAAGGGCAGGAGTGTTAGTCTGTTTTGTTCTCTATTATATATTCTCAATGTCTTGGCACATAGAAGCTGCTCAAATATTTATTGGCTAAATAAATGAAAATATGAATACTCATGTGGAATATGCTCACGAATCTGAGGAATTTAGAATGGGTATCGTTGTGGATTTTACTCACTTTATTCTTTGGTATAATATGAATGCAAATATGCTTTTCAGAAGACTAGGAAAAGAGCCCTAGAAAAATGTGTGTGTGGGGGCACAAGATTATTTTAAGTGAATAGAGATTGATTTTATGAAGTAAATAGCATTGTAGGAGCTTAGACTACTGGGAGAGAAGAGACAGACCATTCTGAATGTGGTGGAACATCTAAGTAATGTGGCAAAGGAAGGAGGAAGGTTTGTGAATAAATGGTCAGGCGTGCTGAGCTCTACTACATCAGCTTGTTTGTTGAAAAGATCCAGGAATCAGAAGATGCAAGCACTTAAGCAGAAATGAGACTGGATTCTCATTTTTCAAAAGAAGATATTAATATCTCCTCTGTGTTGACTTCCTTAGTGAGTTTCCGTGATTATCAAATGATATGGATACAGAAATGGATTGTCGCTTGTGAAACGTTACACAAATGCAAGGGATTATTTTGGGCACTACCGCCAAGAAATGATCCTGCAGGGAGTGTGAAGCAATCAACAGTCAGCAGAATGAAAGTCGTAATTTATCTAGAGGCTCATTGTTGGCTGTTAGGGAGAGGGAGAATGTGGCTAAGCCACCATGCTCTGATGGATTATTGTGGTCTGCGGTGCATAAGAGGTTAAGGCAACTGATTTGGAATCTAATGGAATTTCTGCGTGTCGTTTGGAGTCTGCTCACAGTAACTCCTTGGGGCTATAATGTGATTTGAAGTGGAGGAGGGACTGAAGGCATAAAGTAGGTTTCAGGAATCTGTGTACAAAGTAAACAGCATCGGCCAGTCACTTTGGTAGGCATGAATTCCAGGGAGGGGATCACCAGAGAGTTCATGATGACCACCTCTTGGCAAGGGCACACATGTAGAAGACAAAAGGTGGCAAGACAGCACAAAACCAAGCAAAAGGTCATAGCTCTGAGGTCGGGCAGACCCATGACTTGGCTAACCTCAATAATGCTTCACAAAAAAAACACATGGCCGGTCAAAATGCACAGATGACGCCCACTCCAGGGTCTCACATCCTTTGCAGTTATAACATTTTTTTCCTTATTTCTAACCTCCTGCAGCAATTTAAGCCTGTCTCCTCTTTTTATAGTGGTCATAAAATTATCCAGCCTCCTTTTAAAATACAGCTACTGCATTTGACTCTCTGATCTCCTGCAGCACTGAATTCCACTGTGTGCAGAAGTATTTCATTTTATTGGTTTTTAAATTTTCTTGCTGCGCCATTCATACGAGTACTTATTCTCATATTGTGCAATGGCATTTTAAGCTTGGGGATTGATAACTTTGTTCCCCCTGTACCTTTCCTAATCTTAAATAGTGCAATTAAGTTTCTTTCTAACTATGCTCATTGTCAGGCTGGAGAAACCAGGTTTTTATCATCTTTCACTGCATGTCAGTCCTGCCAGACGCCTAACCTCCCTCACAGGCCTAATCTGGACTTTCTGCTAAAACCATTGCGCCCTACCCTATAATCGCCCCCAGGCAGTACTTGGGAGATACTTTGAAAATCGTGAGGTCATTACCTGACAAAATCTTACATTTGAGTAATGCTTTTATCCCTCAGACACCCGTTGTTCTTTGGCAACAATCTCTGCTCTCCAGACAGCATCGGTCTTGCGAGGAGGAATGCTCCTGTTGGTGTGTACGTGTGTGGATCCTGGTGAGGGTCTCACCCCAGCTTTGTGGCCCCCACAAGGCAAAGTGTTTTGAGGATTGATGGAATGTTCTCGAGGTCTGGCAGTAGGGAGTGGTGTTTGCTGTCACTGTGGGCTGGTTGTTCAGGGTGGTCATCCAAAAGCCAGATAACAAAGACCAATAAAATACAACAGAGCATCCAGTGGTAGCTAGAGGCAAAGGGAAGTGTTAGTTCAGCCTCTTGTTGTGACTTTGCTTTCAGCATCCAAGCATGTTCGAAGCTCTGGACTGGCGCGAGGCTGAGGCTGTGTAATTTGAAGCAGACAAAGCACAGACGCTGGCTCTTAATAAATATCTGCAGGCTTTAGTGGTTCTACACCCTTTCCTTTTAAAAGGAAGAAAAAAAATCCCTCCAGAGGGGCTTACAGTTTTTCCTCTTCCCCCGATTCACAGCTTTTTGATGGACCTATGCAGCTCCTATCTCAGGACGGTCTGACCAACTCAATTATCAACCTGCCTCGCGAAGGCAGGGGACTTGTATTTTTGGGGACAATGACATGACTGTTTTGAAGTTGTTTAATACCAACTCTTCAGGGCTCATGCATGGCAAGGCTTTGCTCCATTATCACACGTATAATAATGTGGAGCAAAGAAGCATCAACTGGCATTACATTTCAGACTCTAAGGTCCAGCAATGTAGATTAACCTAATGGAAGTCATACAAACAGCCAGCACTGGATTCTGAAACGTAGGCTGGGACTAGAGCGAGACCAGTGGGACCATTTTATGGGTCCTCACACACTTTTATCTTGAGTACCGCATTTAAGAGGGTACTAATAAACTCAGAAATGGAAACAAATACTATTTTAATGCAATATTTAAAAAATCACAATGAGTGCAAAAAGCCACGATACACAAAATATCAATATTTTAAGTAAAGGTGGCACAAGTATAACTGATTTTTTTCCTTTGCCTTGGGCTCTAGTATAGCTTGGTGTGGTACTGTGCATTGGTGCAGGCCTCTGGGCTCACCCATTTGCCGGGACATGATAACATCTTACTACTCTCTTGTGTAAGGCTTACTCCTTGGCATGCTTCTTAGGAGTGTCTAGGGTTTGGAATATATGTTAAAACAAAATAAAAACAAAATGAAAATGCCTGGAGTCTGTCTGACTCTTGTTTCCCTGGCATTGCATTCCTATTGACATCACTGAAGACATTGCTCAGTGAGTTGAAAATTATGCTGTTTTGTTGTGCTTGAACTTAAACTCAGGTAACTGATATGTAAGATAATGCTTTTGTGTGCTGTTTTATTTGATACAGTTTTTTTAAAAAACCACAGACCCAAAGAGAAGGAAGAAAAAAAGAACATGTGATTTCATAGAATACAGAACTGTAATTACTTAAAATGAACAAATATCTAGGACTTGAGAATTAAGGGCTACTCGTGTTCCTGAAATGGTCCTGCACTGTTATATTGTGGGACGGCTCAGAATATCACTTCTGGGGTAGTCTCATCATTCACTGCTCTTCTTTTCAAGACTCTTATCTAAGTTGATAATTATTAGTTAGGTGATAGGTAGGTAGGATGGGTTTAAAACAACTGGCCTATTGCCTTTAGCTCAACTGAAGAATTGTGCTTGGTCTTGAGGTCAGGATGGATCTTTCTTCTCCATATCTACTCTCTTATATTAGTGCATCCATAGTGAGAGCAAAATGGGGAGCCTGACTTACCTTATTCTGTCTTGGGAATCTGAAGGTTGAAGGTAAATGTCCTTTTTTATTCCTGATAGATAGAACAAAGAGACTGGGCCATGAATGAACTGAGATCCTCCCCATGTTAACTCCTCTCGGAAGATAAATATGGCCAATTCAAGTCAGGTCTTACCAGAATTAGTTACTGGAAGAGAGAACCTGAAGATGCAGGCTGGTAGGAGTATTTCCCGTAGAGCTCAGCATGGCTGATCGTTTATTCACAAACCTTTCTCCTTCCTTTGCCACATTACTTAGATGTTCCACCACCTCCAGAATGGTCTGTCTCTTCTCTCCCAATAGTCTAAGCTCCTACAATGCTATTTACTTCATAAAAGCAATATCTGATGACTTAAAATAATCTTGTACCCCTCCACAATGATCCCTAATACACATGATAAAAAGCCATTTTGTAAGTCTGGCTTCTTTTCTGAAACAAGAGCCATGTTCTTGCTTGAGATCACTATCTAAATAGCTAATTGTCAACACTTTCAAGGGTTATGGATACCAGCAGATTTTTTAAAAGATTAGGTGCAGCTCTTAGAGAATAAACAGACAAGACAGAACAAAACAAAATTTAGGTAAGAGGGAATTATATTTTCATGTAAAAGTACCAAGGTAGATAGTTGGAGGCTAGTATGAGATCAGGACTCAGATTTCTTCTGTCTTGTTCTCCTATCTTTTGTGTCTTCTATTCTTCACATCAACTTATGGTCAAGAATGGCCAGTCCAGCTACTATCAGCACATCAGCACTCCAGACAGCAAGAACAAATAACAAATTAAAACGGGATATAGGTGGACATCAGCTGTCTCTTCATTAAAGCAACTGGAAACTGCATATGGCTCATATCCCACTGGGTAAAGCTAGGCCATGGCCATACCTAGTGTCTTAGGAAACTGAGAAAGTTGAAATATTTTCCATGGCCAGGTGCCCAGCAAAACTGTAGAAGAAAGAAGTATTAAGGAAGAGAAAAAGAACAGCTATTGAGGTACAACTAGCAGTCACCACATGAAAACAACTGTTGGTCTCAAAATTTTGGGAAATGAAATATGAAGCAGTTACATGTGGTATCAGCTCACAAGTTTCCCTTTCTTTCTGAAGACTAACTCACTTTATTCTAATGGCTGACTTCTCAATGGCAGCAACTCAATAGTTCAGTCAGTAGGTGGTTTCAATTTTAAATACATTGATTTTTGTGTCCTGTCCTTTATCTTTGATAAACTCATTTTATTATTGGATTACTTAAGTAGCATACAATTGTGCTGAAATTCTTGATTTTTCTTTTCTTAATGGTAACTTATGTTATTATTTTCTCTTTGCTTCCTTTAATTTCTTTTCCCTAGGTAAAATTAGGTGTGACCCAATTAGCCAGTACATTCTACTTCACTGTAACTTATCATTCTCTTCTTTACTGAATTTTATAACAGATTAACCTTATCCACTTCTTACTTGGAAGATTTTTAAAAAAAAATCCACAGCTTGAATAGAAATACTACATGGATCTACATACATTCATATATTAGACATGAAACATTACACTTAGCTATTTAACTAAATGGAAATTCGCAAAACTTTGCTGAACACTTACTACTGAACATGTTTAAGTAACTGTTTCTTTAGCATTAAAAAGCTATTTGCTCCTACCAAAAGCAAAGATGGTTAAGTTTAGGGCTTTTGCAATAGCTGGCATTAGTAAATTTAGCACTTATTGTTCTGACATTCCCTAAGAGATCCAAATGTCCATAATTAGAATAAGGATACACATACAACCTCCTAAAGACATTGAAGGATATAGCACTTGGAAATACCAATATGTATTTGAGTCATGTGGCTGCAAGGCTGCAAATCAAGTGCATTTAATTTACAGGTAAGAAAACCTAGGCAGCTGCCCAGCATTTGTTTCTCAGAGGAATTCATAATTTTGAGTTCTGAGGATGTGTCTGTTGAGAATGCCAAATAACTATATTCTATAATTTCATAGAGGCCAAATGCTTAGGTAAGATAATGTTTCTTGTAATCTAGAAACAGGGGTGTCAGTTATATTGGAAGCTGCGTATTATTTGTGGTTCTCCAGCTCTGTGCTAGAAGGAACTCTTAAGCAGTCAGGTGAATAGAGAGAAAATTTGTCTACTCTGGTAAATAAATGACAAATTTATAAATCTTAGAAGGGGAAAATTAAGGCACAGTGTAAATATTATTCATTTGTTAAGTTTGAATGGCCCAATAGTTGATAACTTTAATAGTACCCATAATTAGGGTCATGGTAGCAAATTCCTTTCTTCGACCCTTGGTTTAGCATGGCCAGAGTCTACTTGGTACTATTCTGTTCAATTTATTCCCGCATAACTGGTGACAACCAGTAAATTGGGTGGAGGTGTAACAATCAAGTAGACTCAGTTAGCCTGAACCTGTCACAAAGCAATATTGCATGCTTCCTTATGACCTGACTTTACCTGGATGAGAATCATGAGTCTCTGTTAAAACTTTAATCCCCAAACCTAGATGGCTACTTTAAAATTTGAGTCACTTTGATAAGAGTAAGATTCATGCTTATGAAAGCTATACCAATAGCTATAAATTGTGATATTGCGTTCAATATTGTTGAGGTGGGGCCAGTGAGATTTTGGTGTTGCATAAATAAAAAATAGTCTCAAAGTCAGGTTCTGAGGATAGTCCAGGGAGCTTAAGCAAGCTCCTTATATCTTGTGGATCTTATTAATGCTCCCTCTGGGTAAATGCTGCTACATAAGCTGAATTTATCTGCCAATGAGAAAGAACTAAATCAATGCAACTGGCCAAAAGAAAGAATGCATATGATACTCTTGACTGTGGAATTCATTGCCTACATTGATAACAAGTAAATAAATAACATTGAAATAACACCATGCTCACACTAGAAAGCAAGAGAAATTGAGAAAGTCAAATGGTGTGAGCACACTTCAGTGCTATCTTACTTGCTGCTTTGACTCGCCCTAAGCTTATATTGCCACTTAAGGGGCTCAGAAGTCCGAATTAATAGCACACTCACATGTCCTGTAGAGTGTTAACTTTCTTCCAATTTTGAATTTTTAGGGTTCTTTGTTTTCTTTGTGATATGTATTTTTAACCTTTCTCTAATCATTATACAGTTAGACTGGTTTTGAATGTTGTTACACAATCCTAATTCGTGGCTGTCTTACACACTTTTGCTCTGTCGACATTTTGCTATTTGTAAAGTAAATAAGGAATTTATAAAAGCGCCAGTGGAGCAGCATGAATTTTTGTTTTCCTTGAGTAAGAAAACACTTCTAGTCTGAGATTGCCTCAAGCAGTGTTTAGGATAAATCCTTGATATAAGAAGCACAACAACTGCCTCAACAGAAGTTTTTCTTAAAGCACCATGAATATGCAGGGTCAAAACATTTCTGTTCTCTCCTTGCTTGGAAATCTCAGGTAGACCTTTCTCTCTGAACACTTTTCCATTGCTTGAGGTAGTATACAGGAGCATTCAGTATTTCTGCTTTCAGCTTTCAGCTTTCAGAGAGTTCCCTTCTCAAAAAGCATCTTGTCCTAAGGGAATGTTTGGAGATCCATGACTGTTATAAAAAGAAGTGCTGTGCGGTGAAGACACACTACATAATAGCTCATCAGCTGGAGATGCCAGAAAACAATTTAAAAAGATGAACATTCCTGTTTGTTTTCCTTAATTTTTCTTTGCCAGGGGACCAGTGACCAAACACACATACTCAAGCTGCATCTTTGGAACTCTCACATACACGCACAGACTCACATTCACACAATGCTAATTGTAGATATAATCATGCTACTAACTGTAATTTGCTATCCTCTTGCTAGTGTCTGTTAGTGGCAACTTTGCTACAGGCTATCATTTTTATTGCCCTGGGAGTCAGTGATAGGCATAGAATTATCGCCTGATAACGACACCATTACTGTGTGTCACTACTGTATTTGGACTTGGGGCTATTTGTAACTTGTTTGATCCCCAGCACAGAGCAGTAACTGAGCAAGCTATTCTAAATGTGCACATTTGTTATCCAGATACCACAGATCAGGGTCAGCTGGGAAGCACCAGACAGTACGTTCAGGGCTGTTGTAAACGCATGTTGAGTTATGTCTGTGCACCCAACCCAACACCATTCGCTCTTGGCATTTTCAGATGGCGCCAGTCTCTGGACCCATAATTTGTGCATATCTGTGATTGAAAGTAGGTCCAGTAAAGGAAGCCATATGGTTTGTCGTTCAAGTCCGATGCATTTGTGAAGCAACAGATGCAAACTCAAGCACACCTGGAATTCAGAGGCAGAAACCCTGACAGAGCAATCTGTTGTATGCCACTATATTTGCCTGAGAATTTGTGGGAGGAAGTCGCTAAAGGGACTACCTGCCTTGATATAACCCATATCTTAATACATCACCTACATTGGGTGTTGGGCTTTTATTTTTTATGGCTGGTTACATTTTTACTCTCATCAGTTTTCTTTGACAATTGAATAAATATGGTAGTACACAGTCTATTTGTGGGAATAAAAGGAATAGGAGGTATAACTTGAAAATACAGGTATTGCCTTAACTGTATTGTATTGCAGTGCTGTAGAAGGGTTTTAACATATAGTGGGTGTTGTGTGTGGTCATTGCTGAGTTTTGTGTAACTAAATGTGGCAGCATCTTTGCATTACTTTTGTCCTCTGCTAGTAGATAACTCCTCTAAGACAGAAGTTGGTAGTGTTGCAGAATGTTGCATGGTTTACACATCTGGATTGCATACAACAAATATTACTTTATATATCTGGGCCCAAGGGAGAGTTGGGCTGAAGTGCAATCTAGTTCTAGTGCATTTGTCAGTCAGAAATCCATATCCTATCTGTGTTGCATATTAGTGCAGAAATGCTAAATGACTAACAGAGAGAAGTTGTGTAAGCACACAGAGACATAGTCGTTTGTAATCTAGGGAGACATAGAAGAGACTCCTTTGGTGTGGTGGTACAATCAACATCTAAATGACCATCTGAGGGTACGTTAGCTCATCTTGGAAGAAACTTTAGGATATTTTGTATGTGAGAAATAATGGAACAAAGAAAAAGAGCAAAGCCACCTACATTGAGCAAAAGATGTGCTTGAACATCATGAATTAAGCTGGAGGATGTTATGATTAGTGAAATAAGCCAGACATGGAAAGACAAATGTTACATGTTCTCACTCACATATGGGTGCTAAAAATTCTGATCTCATGGAAATAGTGAGTAGAATGACAGAGGTTGGGAAGTATTTGTGGGTAGGAGTGGGGAATGAAGAGAGATTGGTTAATGGGTACAAACATACCATTAAACAGAAAGTTCTAATGTTTGAGAGCAGAGTGGGGTGGCTATAGTTAGCAATGATTTAGTGTATATTTCAAAGTAGCTAGAAGAGAGAACTTGAAATGTTTCCAACATATAGAAATAATAAGGTCTCAATGTTATAGATACCTCAAATACCCTGATTTGATAATTACACATTCTGTGCATGCAGCAAAATATCACATGTATCCCATAAATATGTAAAATATTACGTATCGGCTAGGAAAAAAAAAAAAAAAAGATGTGCTTCGGTATCCAGCAATTATGTTAGGTTAAGGGAATGTCACTAGGTAGAGTAAAAAGAAATTGCAAGTGTTGACATTTTATATGAGAACTATAATAAAGGAGGATAGGATATCATTATTCTTCAGCAAATACTATATTCTAATAGCAGCCATAAAAGGTGAAGAAAGTAAACCAAGCAATTTTTTTAAAGGTAGAACTCAACCGTGGGCTTTTTTTTTTTTTAATCATGAGGAGATAAAGTTTTAGAAACTTATTCAAAATAGAGACATTGAGAAAGAAGTATGGGTCAGAGAGGCGAGTTTGCAGGTCATCCAGATATTGAAGTGTGAGCAAAAAGACTAGGAGAGAGATGGCGAACTCTGGGAGGATTTGCGTTACTTTAACCCAAGTGTGAGGGCAGTCAATAACAAGAAATTCTCTGACCAAACAAGTTCAAGTTATTGATCAAAGTTGCACTGAATTTTGCCTTGGCAATATGACTTTATAATAATAGCACTATAATAAGGAACAAAACATGCAACATTTTCAGTGGAGGGTGGACACAAAATTACCTCCAATTTGGAGGAAGTCTAGGAGTAATTTGGGAGGATTTTGTCTTACAAAGAGTGTAATTAATGAAAATAGTATACTTTTATATACATAGATGGATGAGATTGTGTGCACAAGAGGGCTCTCAGATACTGTAGAACATCACCGTTCCTACTCACTCTTACTATATCAAATAGCTGGGCACTCCGTAACGACGTTTTGGTTAAGGCCAGATAGCATATACAATCATGGTTCCATAAGATTATAATACCATTGTTTTAATGTACCCATCCCCTGTTTAGATACGTAAATATTTATCATTATGTTACAATTGCCTACAGCATTCAGCATGGTAGTATGCCTTACAGAATTGTAGCATGCCTCAATTCTGTGGTCCAGGAGTAAAAGGCTGTGGTCCAGGAGTAAAAGGCTGTGCCACACAGCTTAGGTGTGTAGTAGCCTACTTTATCCAGATTTGTGGATGTATACTCTGTGATGTTTGCATGACAAAATGTCTAATGACACATTTCTCAGAATGTTTCATCATTAAGTAAGGAATAACGGTAGTCTACATTCACCTTATCCCTCTGCTACTCACCATCACCATGACTACTTGGAAGAAAAACCAATAAATCAGGAACACTGGACTGGGAAAAGACAGAAGCTCACACTCTTGGGGTCCTGGGAAAAGCTTCAAGAAATCTAGCCAGTTGCTGCCTGAGTTTCCTCCCATCCTTGCTATCACAGATCTGCATCAAATGGTTCATGCTCTTTCTTTTCATAGCATTATGCTTATAGTTCCTAGGACATATATTTGTTTCACTAGTAATTTTAGTGTAACATCATTATGCCTTGAGCAGTTAAGAAGGATCAGGGCTGTTCTAAAACAGTTTTATTTGCTTAATGTATTTGTCAAAGACTTACACACGCTCAATGTGAGCCAGGCACTTTTCTTAACACTTTACCAATAGAAACATATTATGATAAATAAAATTGAATGAATAATTTCTGGTGAAATGTAGTGGAATTCATTTTGGCTCAAATCATTCAGATTATTAAAGGATTTGTTATTATATTTATGTTGGGAGAGGGAAAGAACAGAGGCTCAACATGTTAATGTTGAAAAATCAGACCTAAAATCTACATTCAATCCGATTTCCTTTTGTGTGGTTCATAGTTCTCAAAGGAGTCTATGAATGTACTTTCAGGGACTGCACTTATGAGTCTGCCTGCTCATTTATATAGGGGGAAGGATATATGTTCTTTATTAGACTGCCTGGAACTTAGCATGGTGGTGGTAGTTCACAATGCTTCTCTCCAACCGTCATCGCTACCTTTTAAGTTCAGTTTAGCACAAACACACTGAAGAGGAAAATTAAAATATGTACTGTGTAAAATATGTGCAGAATGCATATTGATATTGGTGTAAAGAATTTTCATTAAATTTCCTCTTTTAAAATGCATAAAATAGCAACAACAACAAAAAGCGAAGTAAGGCCTTTTAAAAATAATACATATATATTTTTTTCTTATAGAGACAAGGGTCTCCCTATGTTACTCAGGCTGGTCTTGAGCTTTTGGCCTCAAGGGATCCTCCTGCCTATGCCTCCCAAAGTGCTGGGATTACAGGTGTAATCCATTACGCCCAACCAAGGCAAACTCTTTAAAATGGTCTTCAGTGCAACAAGAATGGAGAAACAACCCTAAACTGCAAAATATCAAGCATACCTCCCAAATCCTTGATGACAAATGCCTGAGACAAGGGAGTTTCTGGGTTCTGACACAAGCCTTCTAGATCAAAATACAGATTTCCTCAACAGTGTCACAGTTCTGAATAGAAGTGGTGAACAAAACATTCTTTCTGTTATGAAATTTACTTGATAATGTGAGAAGACAGAAAATAAAAGCTGCACAAGGGAGTATCTAATAGTGATAAATGCAGCAAAGACATTAGGACAAAGCGTTGAGTATCTTGGGTATTGGTGGTGAACAGGACCTCTCTGAAGAATAGCATTCGAGCAGGGAAGTGGAGACCAGAAGCAGTCAGCTTGGCAAATACTTGGGGGCAGAGAGTGCCAGGAAGAGGGAGATTAAGTAAAGGGAATCTGAGGCAGGAATGATCTTGGCAGGGTTAAGAAATAACAAGAGGGTGATGGTGGCTCGCATTAGCCATTGTGAGACTGTGAGGAGTGGTAAGGAAATGTAAGTGCTTTAAACCTCAACGAGGTAATTGGAGACAATTTAAAAAATGAGGAGGTGGGAAGAGCTGGAAGTGCACTAATTTCTTCATCTTTTATAGTAGGCATCAGGCTGTTTTTCTAAACTTAACACATGTTAAATAGTACAATCATTCCAACCTCTTAAAAATTTGGAAATAATTTCTTAAAATGTAAAATATTAGTATCTCTTGTGGTTAAAAAAAAGAAGTTCAGCATTCTCTTTGGTTACAGTTTTTCCTTCTTCTGGCAAATTCAAAGGAGAGTTAATATTTGTTTGCTAAAATTAACATTGTTATGATCCCAGTTTTGTAAAGTTATTTTTTATTTCTTTTTCTTTTGTCCTTCCTTCTCCTAATGTAGATAAGGCATATATAAAATGTCTGGAATGATATTCACCAAGTGGCAATGATGGATGTTTTATTTGTTATCTGCTTGTTTTATTATTATTTTTCTAATAGTATAAATTGTCTTTTATTTGTCATTCATATTAATGTTTTGTGATTTTTTTTCCTGTTGCTATAATTTTTTGCTCTTACCTTTTTTTTGGCCTAAGAAACTAATGGAATGATTTTCTGATGTATTTCTCTTTCCTGCTTTATTTCGAGCATTTTAATTTTACTCAAAATCTTTCACTGGTCTTTTATAAATTATAGTTTTCTTATTTTTTTCAAAGATACTGCAATAGGAGCAACCTTATCAAAATATTTCCTAGCCTTTTCTACACTTATGAATTTTAGTACTTTCTTCCAACCCTCATATTACATAGAATCTATAATTTTTAGCTATTTCTACAATTTTTATATTGATCTTTAATGTCTTTCTACATTGGAACCTATATAATAACACCATATAATATATTTTAGTAGCTAATGGCTACTGACATGACAAATTAAAAATTGCTCTTTTGGATATGGGAGTTTAAAAATCATCAGTGTCTATTTTTGATACCTTATTTAATACTATTCGTGAAACAATTGTGTATGCTTATCTTTAACTTTGTAAGTAAATACACATCACAGAATAAGCACTTCTGTCAATGAGAATGAGTACTTTCTGTTATAAAATGTAAAATGAGCAGAAGCTATAAATGTGTTTCCACATGTTGCCATTTGCCTTGGACACTGATAAGTCTTCTATCTTCCTGGAGTAGTTCTTGCTACAGGATGATGATAAAATGAACAGATCTGAATTTGGAATTCAGACTGGAGGTCAGACAAAAAAGTGCCAACATACTACTTTTGGAAGTTACCTGTCAGTCAAAACAAGGCCACATAATATTTCAGACCAACTCATAGTCAGCGGAATATACAGCTAGGTGAGAGGTTGTCTGGTGGTGGAGGTGGACAGTAGAGAGAAAACATGGGCCATGGATTCATGAAATGAAAGTTAAATCTGAAGCAAGATAACAAAATTTTCTATAGACAAGTATCAGTGACTGCAAATAAACCATGTGTATGCGAGGTAGTTCAGTACAAGTTTCCGTAAAATATATCAGCTATATTCTAGGCTGTTGAGATAAAAGAATGAGTTAAGTATTAATGAGCAGCGTTCAGGGTGGTTGTGAGGCTTCTTCCACAGGAACCAAGTCACAATCTGCATATCCTTTAGTGACTCCTACTCAGGCACCTATGTGTCAGGCTGACTGGATTGGTGAAAGAGGCCGATAGGGCTCTGCCTCCATTTTACAATCTTGCGGGAAGACACAAAGGCTGTCTTTAAACATTGTTTTTTTTTTTTAGTTTCTCTAATACACAAGTCTTTCAGCCCCAGGTGGGGACCCTTCCTCATGCTTGGATTTGCTCTTAGTGCTGGCCGGGATGCTCTTCTTTCTCTTGGCAGTCAAATCTATGTAATTATAGACTGAGAATTGCTAGAAGGCAATTGAATTGGGTGTAGATATAGAGAGGTAACCATTCGGCAGAAATCTGAAGGATGAGAAGAAGCCAGACATGTGATGTCTCAGAGCCAGAAAGGAGTTTTGCCACTCCTGGAAGTGAAGGGAAGCAGCCATGGGGGTGTATAAAGAACTGAGGTGAGAGCAAGAGCCAGCGCATGCAGGACAGTGAGCATTGTACTACAGGAGAGGAAAGGTAAGGACGTTATCTGAAGCACAGTAGGAAGCAAAGGAGGTATATTAAGGGGGTGCATAATTGCGTTCTATTTTAAGGGGGTGCATAGTTAGGTTGAAAATCTTACTTTATGTGGAAAATACACAGAGGGTGGGGAAGAGAGAAAATAGGAAGAATAGTAAGGGGGCCATTGCAGAAATCCAGGTGACAGATAATTGGTGACTTAGAGTAGAATGACAGAGAAATAGAATTGGAAAGATTCAAGATATATTTTGAATTTAGCAATAACAGGACTTAGTGATGGATTCTATGTAAGGAGTGACTTAGAGCAGTGGTCCCCAACCTATTGAGCATCAGAAACTGGTTTCATGGAAGACAATTTTTCCACAGATAGGGCAGGGGTGGAGAAGTGGGCAAGTATCATCAGGCATTAAATTCTCATAAGAAGTGGCAACCTAGATCCCTTGCATGTGCAGCGCACAATAGGGTTCCCACTCCTATGAGAAATCAATGCCACCAATGATCTGACAGGAGGCAAGTTCTACTCACCTGCTGCTCACCTCCTGCTGTGTGAACTGGTTTCTAACAGACCACAGACCACTACTGGTCTGCTGCCTTGGGGGCTGGGGACCCCTGACTTAGAGGGAACACTTAAGAACAACGTCCAGGTTCCTACATAGTCAAATAACAACGATCAAAGCAGATTGCGAGATAGATTTGTAGACTAGGCTGCTGGTGGGGATATGCCAAGATAGCTGATTGAGAGTAACATTGATTTAAAGAAGGGCTTTGATCATAAAAACTAAAGTACAGACAGAGCATGGTGGCAGGTGGGGCTCAGAGAAGAGAGTATCAGACAAGCAAAAGTCTAGACAGGTCATGTTCACAGGTTATTCTTAGACTGGAGCCTTGGCCCCACCACCATGTTTTAAAAACACTAGGCCACCAAGGTAGGGTAAGAAGCAGCATCAAACAAAGTGATGCAGTGATGCCGGAAACAAAGTGATGCAGTGTAAAGAGATTTCAGAATCAAGCACACCTGAGAAACGATTACTGGGTGCATGATCTTATGTGAGTTCCTCGAATTGCTTAACCTTTCAGAGACTCAGATTCCTTATTTATAAAATAAGATGAAAATATTTGTCTTGTATGTTTGTTATGGAGATTAATTTCATCAATGTTTACAAAATACCTTGCATATAGTACATGCTAAAAATGTAGTTCTCTTGGCCTCCTCACTGTGTAAATTTATTCAAATCATTGAGAGCTCTCATTCATTCAGTTCCATGACTAATCATATTCTGACAGTCAAGGGCCTGGTTCTTGTCCAGCTCTCCTCCAGGCTGGGATGGAGAGTGGAGAGACAGGAATAGGGGAAAGGATGGAACTAACACCATGCAATACTCTAAATAGATGGTGTATTCTAAGTTATACTACAGTATATTACATTCTGTGCATGGTGTCAGATTCTTTGATTCTTGTATCTTCAGGGCAACTCTGTGAGAACAATATGATTTGTTGTCTTTTATAAATAAGGATATAGGCAAAATTTTGGAGAACTGAGCAAGGTTACCTAGGTCCTGCCAAAGAGCCGGGATTGGAGTATGCGAAGTCTAATGCTTGTACACTTCTCCCTCCACATTGCATGACCCTTGCAAAAGACAGGACTTTCTGAGCTTTAGCTATTAGGCCTCAAAACAAGTCCTGACTCCCAAAGTAGGGAATTTTCATTATATATAAAATAATCTTTTTTTTTCCTGGGTTGGACATGGGAGCTTTATTTGTGTGGATGGTTTGGGAAGATTTATATCCTCTTTAAATTTGGTAAGCTGAGTCATTTATTTATGAAATGTAATCATTCTTCTTTGTTTTAGAAATGGGAGACCCCTGAGATTCCAAGAGGTTATCTGACACTTTGATATCATTCAGCTTGTGGCATTTGGGCTATTTTTGTTCAATGGTCTTTCAGTATTTCCATTCTACCTCAGGCACCTCGTCCTTAGATTATTTTTTCTTTCATTCCATCCTTCAGTTCTTACTAGCAGCAGTTTTTCTCAGCAATATGACTAGTAGAAGACACACACATGGGATACTCCCCTTGGATATATAATTTTAATCTTATTTTTGATATGATCAAAGCATAACTCTTAATTTTCCTGACTGAAACCTGCCCTAGAGTCTGTCCCATCCTAGGAAATAGTGACTCCAAGACATAAACCACCAATATCCTTGACTCCTCTTTCTCCATGGAAATAGACCTCCCACCTATCAGTCACTCCACTGCCACATTCCAACAATACCCTTGCCTGAATGGCTTCATTTACCTTGTCCCCACCCCCTTACTCCCATTCTTGTCAGAGGAAGCAGATTGATTCACCATCTACACAGAGGCTTCCCAGATTGACCCACCATCTACACGGTGGCAACCCAGGATTGATCCACCATCTCTGTGGTGGCTTCCCACTTAGTCTGAGCCCTCCCACCTCCTCGCCTACTTTTCTCCCCATCCCTGTACTCTAGCCACTCTGGCCACCTCTGAGCTCTCCCACATGCCAGCACACTATTATCCCAGGACTTTTGCACTTGCTATTCTTTCTGCATGGAACACTCTTTTCCCAAATAAGCAAATTGCTGATATCCACACTTTACTGATGGCTCTGCCAACATACCACTTTGTCAGGAAAGTCTTCTGTGGCTACTTGCAATATATTAAACAGCAACACTCCCCAGACTCCAGCTCATTCACCCTTCTGCCTCAGCATCCTTATCACATCCTGTTGTGTATTTGTTTTTTGTCTCTCTCCACACCCTCCATCCTGCCTTGCTTGCACGAGCAATGAAGAAGGGGCATTTTGTCAGTTTTGCTTATAGTTAGAATAATGCTTGGCTTGAAGTAGGAACTCATTTCATATTTGTTGCATGAATAAATTGACAATATTTGTAATGTAACTTGCCAGTCTTAAAGACAGGGTCAAAGTTCTTAAGTACATTAGTTTTAATTATTTTTTCTTTGATTGATCTTATACTGCTGACCTCTGGATTTATTACAATCAACTATGGCTTTAATAAGAAATCTTCCCAATTTTGGGAAATAGCAATTTCTAAAGTGAAAGTGTAATATTACAGAGAAGTTATTTCTTGCAAAAAATATTGTGAAACAAGATACATCCCCATAAAGCTCATTTTTTTTTTTTGAGCCGGAGTCTCACTCTGTCTCCCAGGCTGGAGTGCAGTGGCACGCTCACGGCCATTGCAGTCTCGACCTGTTGGGTTCAGGCGATCCTTCTGCCTCGGCCTTCCAAGAAGCTAGACCTATGGCACGCACCACCACACCCGGCTAATTTTCTGATTTATTGTAGAGACAAAGTCTCACCAAGTTGCCCAGGCAGGTCTCGAACCCCTGGACTCAGGAAATCCTCTCACCTCCGCCTTCCAGGGTGCTGGGATTACAGACGTGAGCCACGGCGCCTGGCTAAGTTCATTTTTTTTGTGTAGAATTTTTCCAGCATAAATTTTGTTTGCTTTAAAAATTAATGCTGTTATATTTTGGGAGCTAAAATGGAATAAAAATGAAAACCTTTTCTAGTGCTACTAACAGATATGCTATCAAGGGTTTTATCTATTTTTAGTAAGTTTTAATATGTTGGAGGACAAGTAAGAATTATTTTTCCAGACTTAATTCCCATTGACCATCATTTGTGCTGCAAAACGAAGGTCTGCATTTTAGCTTGTCTTTCCGACAAACCAAGACTGTCGAATTGAATTCTGAAACACGGACATTTGAAATTGGAAGTCCACGGTCAGTAAGGAGAGGCTGCCACAGTCACATCTTGCCTCTTTTCCTGTGATGTGATACAGCTAATCTCAGCTGAACTACTTGAGATGGCTGTTACTGCTGTAATCTCAATGAATTTAGAGTGGTAATCAATTAACAGTAAATAGGTTTCTTTGTCAATTTGGAAGTATCCCAATGAAGGCAAAGCGAGAGTAGAATAAGGTGATAAATAATTTATAGCTGGAAAGAATCGCTAATTCTTTCTACCCCCCTCATAGGTTCCAAGCTAATTTTTTAGGGGAAGCATGAGACCAAAAGCCAGAAACCCAGGAAACAAATTAACTCTGTTTAAGAAAGATATTTAAATTTAAAGGTGTGCTAATTTTGCAGCTTACATCTGGATTTTATACAAATGCTGCAATAGCAAAAGGCTTCTCTCTGACCCTTCTGAGGAACTCTGCCATTTCCCTCTAGTTACTTTGCTTTTTCTCTTGACCTCTCCTCCAGGATTATTTTCTGATTTATTTGCATCTCAATTTGTACCAGCAAAATGCACATAATAATGTACCCACAAGCAAGTGTTGTCTTTATCCTCCTCTGGCAACTTTCTCCTTATGCATCTCAAGGTCTCACCTTGGCTACACTTTCTCTCTGTTAGCACCTTAGCAGCTTGGAGATGGTAATGAGGATATTTAGAGCTCTGAGACTTGGATGCCCTATAGAGACTCTTACCCAGTGTGAGCATAGAGTAAGTCCTCACTTAATATCATCAATAGGTTCTTGGAAGCTGTGACTTGAAGCAAAACAACCGTATAACAAAACCAATTTTCCTGCAGGATTCTTGATATAAACAAAAGGTAAGTTTCTATTGTATATTTCTGGTCACAAAAAGATCACCAATTTCTAAGTAAAGACCCAAGACACTTCTAAGATTAAATATTGAAATAAATGTAAGCTCTACAAACATTTAAGAAAGATGATATAAAATGCAGAAGATAATTATTTACCCAGTTTTGATGAATCAGTGAGTGATGGTAGTCATAGTGGTGGTGGGTTATCAAGGAATAAATGTTTGCAAAGCGAAAAAAGTAAGGGGCACCTCCTTCCACCATGGTGGGCTTGCTGAATGCTTTCCCACTACAGCATTTATTGTACATTTGGATGATTATCCTAGATTGTATGAAGTTTTGACAATAATTTTAATTAATTAATTTTTCTACCTGCTTATTCCAGTTCAGGATTACACGTGACCAGAGCTGCTCCTGGCAGCTCAGGGCACAAGGCAGGAGCCAACTCTGGGCAGGATGCCATCTCAAGGCAGAGTGCACTCACATACACCCACAGTCATCATGCTGGGATAATTGAGGCCCAAGTTAACCCAAGCTGCACAGCTTCTGGATATGAGAAGAAACCAGAGTGCCTGGAGAAAATCCACACAAACACAGAGAAAATATGTAGACTCCACTCAGAGAGGGCCTGATCAAAGGCTGACATTTTTTTCTCATCCACATCATAACAAATCTGGTTGAATGAGACTGTTATGGAGGGCTTGCTGTGATTCTCCATGAATACCTGTGTAACCACGTATTCACAATAAAGACCTGCCCTCCTTGGCTTAACCCCTGAGGCAATAGGGACCCCGTCGTAGGGTTTCAGAAGCTCCTTTCTCATCAGTGACATCTGGGGAAGAGCGACATCACAATCTAGCTTGCCCATCACACCAGTGAAGTCAGCATGCTGACTGAAGCTCCAACTTCTGCCAAGCCCTCTACTCCCCTCCCAAGTCCAGAGGCCAGTCCTCACTCATGGTCTAGTGGCTAGATCTCTGGTTCTCTCTTTTAGATCTTGCCAGCTCGTAAACTGGTTTGGATCTCACTTTTGACTTTTGTATTGTTTTACATTTTCCCATAGGACTTTTCTTATCTGAATCTGTCATATGACTGTATTGAGACTTGTCCCCACCTTGAACTTCCCACCCCATAGGCATCTGCCCTTCCCAGCTTAACTGGACCCTTAGATATTGACTCTGGCCCAGTTGAAAAATGAGAGCTCCTTGGTCTCACTGAATTTGGTGATTTTGTATTCTAGGGTGGAGAGTTTCTGTCTTTCCAGGTTCACTCATCCTATGCTAGTTTTAGTTAGCTGGAAGCTTTGGGGATTTAGGAGTTAGACTTAGTCTCAGTTGGTAGTGCATGTACAATAAGAAGAAATCATCACTACTGTAATGTAACATCCCCAAATCTGACAGGGCTTGTATGTAATGTTCTTTATGTATTCCAAAGAAGTCACCCAGAGGTCCAGCAGGGAAAGATGTTGCTGTAGTAGAACTTATAGGAGGCATTGAAGGTGGCTGGTTGGTGAAGAAAGTCTGCTCAGGAAGCACTGGTGGTGTCTAGTCAGTGAAGAATCTTCTCAGGAGGCACTGATAGTGGCTGTTCGGTGAAGAAAGAATCTGCCCAGGAGGCCCCAGTGGCGGCCAGTCGGTGAGGAAAGAATCTGCTCAGGAGGCACCAATGGCAACTGGTTGGTGCACAAAGAATCCACTCGGGAGGCACCAGTGGCAGCTGGTTGGTGAACAAAGAATCTGCCCAGGAGGCACCAATGGATGCTGGCCAGTGAAGAAAGAATCTGCTCAGGAGGCACTGATGCTGGCTAATCGGTGAAGAAAGAATCCACTAGGGAGGAACAAATGGCGACTGGTTGGTGAGAAAAGAAATCTGCCTAGGAGTCACCAATAGCAGCTGGTCAGTGAAGAAAGAATCCACTCAGGAGGCTCTTATGGAGGCTGGTCAGTGAAAAGAGAATCCATACCTTACAGCAGTACAATAAACAGTTTTAAAGACAAGCAAGCCAATTAATCAAATTCCTATCTGGCATATACATTTACATTGATTGCATGTGATGACTACATAGCTTTCAGCTTGGCTTGGTCACTAGCATTTCATGACTTACTATTGGGAATATGCATATCCTTCAGAGACCAGCCTTGGCCAGAAGCCTCTGACCAAGGAAAGGGGTAGGGGGAAAGAGTACATGTCAGGACAATACCCCACAGTCAAAAGTGGATCTGTGTGGAGCTAAGGTATCTTCAGTTTCAGGGTCTTCATTGGTATGAGTCCCTTCCATTATCCTGGCAAGGTCTCCAGCACTATGTTCACAGACATATGTTTTTGTAAATTTGCAAAAGTAAGTTATTTATTTGCAAACAGTTAATACCACTGTGTCTTTTCACTCTGAGTTCCCCTCTTTCATATCTCCATTCATTTTTGGTGACAATGGAGTGGGCTGAGATACTTCCTTCAATAAAAGCATCTCTTGCCCATCTGATTCTACCTTTGTGTCTCCTCAGAGGACATGAACTGACATAGCTAAAGGTTTCACAGACTAGTTTGAGTCCGAACGAAAATTTAAACTGAGGTTTGGCTAACTCTAATGCTAATGATTGCCACACTGCACTATCATATGTTTGGTGGTTCATCAACCAACCTTTGATTTCTTAACTCAGACTTCAAGTCATGGTCACCTGCTCTCAGTCAGTCGCCAGTGTTTGATGATATTTCTGACTCCGGAGCATTTTTCTAATTTTCTCATCTACTGCTGCCTTCCCTATATAATACGCTCTACCCAAGCACACTTTTTGTCACTTCTGAGACAGACCTTTGCTTTACTTTTCCCTCTGTCTAAAATGGTATTACCTAACAAAGCCTTTGCAGACTTCTTATGATGTGACATAAAAATTGGTAATGGTAACATAAAACCATAATATAGCACTGCAATAATGACTTTCATGGAAAACTGGCAAAAAATGTGTCATTAATTCAAAGAGCATTTAACATTAATCATTATTTCAGAAAACTTGAAATGTTCTAAAATCTTGTACAGGTCATTTATTTAAAAAGAAAAACTTGATGTTTTCTCAAATTTTTCAACCACCCTAAACATTTACATAATACCATCAATAAAGTGTTTGATAGAAACTTTTCCAAAAATATTTTTAAAATTTTGTTTTGACCAACTATTCTAGAGAAAAGACTTAATTATTTATGTGCTATGAACTGAATTGCATTTCCCCAAAATTCATGGTTGAAGCTCTAACCCCCAATGTGACTATATTTGGAGATAAGGCCTACAGGGGGTAATGAAGGTTAAATGAAGTCAAAAGGATGAGGTCTTGATGTAGGATGTGTCCTTTTAAGAAAAAACACCAGAAAGTTTGCTTTCTCTCTTCACCATGTAAGAATACAGTGAGAAGGTAGATGCCCTCGCCAGAAACCAAACCTTGCTGGACTTATCTTGGACTCTCCAGCCTCTAGAACAGTGAGAGAATAAGTTTCTGTTGTTTAAGCCACCAATCTATAATATTTTGTTTTGCAAGTCTGAGTAGACTAAGACACGATCTTTCTGTTATTTCTGCAAAACAGTGTTTCTCAGCTGGGTGTGATTATTCCTCAGGGGACATTTGACAATGGCTGGAGATATTTTTGATGGTCACATAGCAGGAGATGCTTCTAGTATCGAGTGAATAAAGGCCTGAGATCCTGCTAAAGCTCCCCCCATGCATAGAACAGCCTCTCTTTTCCCTTCTCTCCTGCTTACAACAGTTACCAGCTCAAAATGTCAATCATGCCTGCATCACAAAATCTGAGAAACTCTGCTATAGAAATTAGAAAATCTTGTCATATGAAGGGGTGATCAAAGAGTATATAGCCAGTTATGCAGGAGAAGTATGGTAGAGGGATGTTAAGCAAGTAATTACTAAATATATTATCTTTTAGATCTCTGTAATTTACAGTTTTTCCTATTCCTAAGTAAAAATGGATTTTTATATGCAATTTTGTATTCTTTTTTAAAAAAAGACATACCTCAAAATTATATAAGCTTCAAATCCTCATATCTTAAATTAATCTTTTGATTCAAAACTTGTATACCATACTAGTAAATTTTGACTTCACCATGGTTCTGGATCCCAAAATTATAGTTTTCTTTTTTGGGGTATAGTGTGACATCTAAAATGCTTAGTAAAGTTTAGTGAAACAGAACGTTTTTATAAGTGGAATAAAATGCTGTTATTATTGTATATGTAGGCAAGAGATTTGGCCTTTCTCACTAAATCCTCTCTGCCCTTTGCAGAAGATTTTCCTAAGCTGTTAAGTAATAGAGCGTTCATGTCATGTATCCTGGGGAGTTTTTCTTTAGTGGTGTGTGTTCATATCAGTGTCAACCATAACTTACTCACATCTTTCACCTTACCCCTCTACAATTAATTATCAAGTCATGCCAAGAATTTCTCAAATGCTTCTAGTCCTCTCATGATGTTATTTAGGGCTTTCATCATTTCTCCTTTGGACAGTTGAATGGCTTCCTGTTTGGGTTGCGCACTCCTATTAATACTTCATAGTCTACACAGCTGCCAAGATGATCTGTCTCAACTGATCATGTCAGTGCATGTTGTAGTCGTTCAATGATGTCTCATTTTTATTTTTCACTATTAAGACTTATTCTTTATCTCCAGCAGAGGCCCAATGTGTAACCCAGATCCTATTGGATCAGGAGAAAGGATCAGTCTCTGTGCTTAGACCATGACTTACCCCTTACTCTTCTCTGTGGCTCCAGGGCACCTTCACTAGACCCCTTCGACCCCTGTATGACTAAAATGACCATTGTAGTTTATCCTACAAATGAGAATGGGCAATTGGCAAGTGAATTGAAAGTTATTGCCAATTATGCTGAAATCAGAGGTGAAAACCAAGGCTGTCCTGAGCATACTGGGATGTATAAGCACTTGCATGTTTCTTGAAGTGTAATTTACAGAACCCACCTGCAAATCAACCCTATTAACTTGGCTAGAAGATTTCTTGATCATATCCTACACCTAGAGAATCATAATCTTGGGTGTGAGGAATGAGAGGGGTAGTTCTGAGAAGCACAGTTACCTGGTCTACAGGACCCTGGAAGTGATTTGCTAACCCTTGTTAACTTTGTTCCTGACCATGCCTTGAGACTTGTTCTTGAGCCAAGTGTCTAAGAACAAGTATCTGAGAACTTGAGTGTTCTCCAAATGTCATGCTGATATTTGAGATTGTGACTTTATGCATACTGCCTCCTCTTTCTGGACAGCTTTCAGTTCCTACTCCAGGACCTGGTAGTTTCTTTGGGAAGCGGTCCTGTACCCCTTGAGTGGAACTGGGTGTATTCTTCTGTGGTCCAACAGGATTCATTTTAGTGATTGAACTTACATTAATGGATTATTGTGTTATTTATTTTTATTCATTAAATTATGAGATTCTTTTTATTCTTTAAATTATGAGATTCTAGAGGGTAGGGGCCATGTCTTACTGATTTTGGAGCATAATACGATATTTGGCACATAATCGTTGTACAATAAGTGGTTGGTGAATAAATGAGTTGGTAGATACATGAATGAAGAAAATGTTCATTTTTTCCCCCCATTAGTGCTTTTGACTCCTTAATAGCATTCTAGGTTCAACTTCAAACTACCTGACAGGTTGTTTTTACTGAGTGATTTTAGAAAATTAACCAAATGGTCGTATGAATATAAAAGTTATAAATGTTTGAAGATCTCATTATATGGAATTTCACAACTGGAAAAAAACTCTTAGAAATTCTTTAGACCAACTCTCTCATTTCAGAGATGAGAAGCTGATGCTTAGGGTCATGCATCAGAAATAGGACAAAGGCTAATTTCTACTCCTGCCGTGACAACCCAGGTCTGTGTTCTTGACACAGTTTTTAAGTCCCTGCCCCAAGAGGTAATGCCTGGCCTAGATGTTAGGGCCAGGCACCGTTAAGAGAACATATGTCATAATGCTCTGAGGTGGTTTCCCTAGCATGCAGACTCTGAGGAGGAGTTTAGCTTAACAAACAGAATGTGTTTTGAAGACCATCCTTGGTATGGACACTTGTGAAATGGAAAGGGAGAAAGCAGCTGTGAACAGAGAGAGAGGCTGAGTTGCAGTGCAGTCCCAGTGGTGGCTTCAGCTGGTTCTGGAGTAAGAGTTGCCATTCAGAATTGTCCCGAGTTGTGTCAGGGAGACCGGGCCTTTCTATATACTCTTGCCTGGAAGGTGTGCCATCTCTGAAAAAGTGTGACTATGGGTGAAGCAGCTTTCTGCATCTGAGATAGCCCCTACAGGACTGAGAGCTGAGGGCTATCTGCTGGTAGCACTTCAAGCATCTGGGCAGCAATGTTGCCGCAATGAGCTTTCATAAGGATCCATTTACATATGGATGTGAATGAAGATTCTGGCTTGAATCAAGTCACTTCAGTAGATTGGAGGAGAAAGAAAGGTTTCTCAGTGGTCAGCTGGGTCTCAGTTTACATTGTAACCCTGTATATGATACAGCATAGCAAACTTATTTTAGAGACCTCTGAAATTCTTGCTGTGGCCTTTTGTAGATTTCCTGGATCTGAGATGTTTTCTTATGCTTTTTAAAAAGCGTGTTACTATGTTGGGATAGAAGAAGAATTTTATCAAATTATTTTAGCATCTAAGGCCGGGCTCGGTGGCTCAGCCTGAAATTTCAGCACTTTGGGAGACCGAGGCGAATGGATTGCCTGAGCCTGTGGGTTCAAGAGCAGCCCAGGCAACTTGGTGAGACCTTGTCTCTACAATAAATAAGAAATTATCCAGGCGTGGTAGCATGTGCCTGTAGTTCTGGCTACTTGGAAGACTGAAGCGGAAGGATCCCCAGAGGCCAGCAAGTTGATGCTGGGGTGACCCTGAGCATGTCACTGAACTCCAGTCTGGGTAATGGAGTGAGACTCCAACTCAAAACAAACAAACAAACAAACAAACAAACAAATAAATATTTTGGCATCTAATGAGGTAGCCATTTTTTCTTTTCAATTATTTGGTATCTTAACAGATTTAATAGAAAATAAATTTTATTGCTTTATAAAATAAATCTTACAATCACGGTGAACAATTTTTAAAGCGTAATGCTATAGTATATTCCATAAGATTTAACTTATAATTTTAAAATCTGTACTTATATGTGAAATTGACCTGAATTCGTAATTTTCCTATTTTTATGCTTTTGTATTACGATTATGTAAAAGATTGCAAAATAAACTGGAAAGCTCAACATGTATTTTAATGTTCCAGAGGTTTATGTAGCATAGTACCTTTTTTTAATTTGCACATTTTTACTGAGCGATTCACTAATTAACTTTAAAATTCCTTCCATGATTTCTACTTCTTATGGGTCAGTTTTAAATTATCATATTTCCCAGGAAAAATGTATATTTCATTAATAGTTTGAAAGTTTTAATGCAGGCTAAAATATGGCATTACTTTTCATCATGTCTGTTCTACGATAGTTCCTTTTTAATTATAAATTTGTGTATTAGTATTTTTATTTTAAGATATTTTTTATGGATAATTCTTATCTTGATTGATTTCTTTCATTTTCAGAGACCTGTTTTTTGTATTGATTTTTTTTTTTTTACCATAAATTAACTCTGCATTTAAAAAATAATTAGTTTCTTTTGTCTACTTTTTTTCTAAAATTGGTTTGTTGTGCTTCCTTTCCTAATTTATGGCACAATGAGATTTAGTTAACATTTTTCTCTTTCCCACCCTCCCTCCCTTCTCCCCCTCTTCCTTCTCTTTTTCCTTCTTTCTTTCTTTCATAATAAAAGCTTTTAAGATTAAGAAGAAAAGTTTTTTGGGGGTATCTTTGGCCGCTTCCCAGATTCTTGATATGCAGTTTTATTATTAGTGTTACTTTAACATTTTTCTATAATTGTTTTTATTTTTTAAGTAAACTGTGAGATTGAGAAATCATTTCAAACATTCAAAATTTTTGTTTATCATTTTAATATTAACATGTAGGCTTTTGGTTTATTCTGGTATTGGTTTCATATTGTGAAGTGTTGAATTTCCAGTTTTCCAAATTTATTTATGCTTCTTTGTGGTCTCTTATGAAAACTATTTTTGCAAAAATTCCATAGGCATTTAAAAAAATAATTCTTTTTATCTTGTATATGTCAATATAAATGTTAAATAAATCTTAAGTATTTAGATTTCTCATATCATTTTAAATCTTCTTTACTTATCAAAACCTTTAAATTTTTATTAAAATCTCTGCCTCTTATCATTTCTCTTTATTTCTCATTTTATTTTTGCCTCCTATATTTTATACTGTATTATATAGTATAATTGCTTATGATATCAAAGTTATAATTATAGATTGCATACTAAATAAATATACTAAATATATTTAGTACATTTATATAGATATATACAAATTATGCATATTTTAATTTTTGTTGCCTGCTACTTTTCTGTTAGTAATATGCTTCAGCTGTCTCTTTTTCCTAGGGCTTACAGATGTATCTTTGTCCAGATATTTTAATTTTAATTTTTTTCTTTTAATTTCATTTTGGGGAAACCTATTACTGCTAGATTTTGTTTTGTTGCCAAGTCTAACAGTCATGTTTGAGCAGAGATATTTATTATCATAACTGTTAATTTGATTTTATTTTTTCATTTTGTTTGGTGATTTCTGTATTTTATTGTTTGTATATTTTGCTTCTTTTAAATTTTCTTTGTCTGCTCTTTTTGCCATCTGAAATGTTATTGATTTTTTCCCCTAATGATTTGAAAAAAAATTTTGATTTGAAAGAGTGTTGTAGAGTTTACTTTTGCAATTGAAAAATAAAAAATGACATATTTGAGCATATATTTTGCTGATTATCAATGCCATGAATAAGTCAGATACCGCTGCCATTTTTCTGGCCCACCAAGTACCCATGTATATTCATCCCTTCTTTTGCTTTAAGAGTGTCTTCTTATGTGGATATTTTGGAATAAATCAAAATTATTAAATCATTATGTATTAACAATAAATAACTATTATTTCAAAACCCCTTTTCATGTTTTCTCTTTTGTTTCTCGATTGTTAACACTTTAAAGTGAGTTCAGTGCCTCCTGAGCATCCTTTCATGTTACAGGTTCACAATTTCTTGGTTCTCTTTTGAGTTGGTCTTTTGAACAGCTTAACGTTTTCAGGAAGAACTTTGGGAGATATCCTTTTTGAACCTCTGCATTACTAAGAATAATTTTCTCTCATCGTATTTGAATGATAACTTGGTTGAACGCAGACGTCAGTGGTAACCCTTTCCTTTTATGAAATACCTTTGAGTTTTTTTTTAAAAAAAACCCTTTAAAAATGGCTTTTAATGCTATAGAGAAGCCCATAGTCAGCTTCAGAATTTTTTTTTTTTTTTTCCCCCTGAGAGAAGTAACTCCTGTGTGTCTCACCCCTAACTCCCGGAATACATGATTTGGTCTTTCTTTTCTTGAAATTCACAACTTCTCCAGAATATGATGAAAAAAAGAGGTAAGTCCTTTTAATGTAAGACCTCAGGTTGTTTTTGAGAAGTTCCCTAGACTTCCTTATATAGCTTAGAAAAAAAATTACTGATGTTTTAATCTGCTGAGAAAAACATAAGTTTGTTTTACTCTATTGGGAAAGCCTTATTCATTTATGTTATTTCTTACTTATTGTGGTGTTGTTCCTCCTCACCCTCAGGAAATCAATTACTCATTTCTTTATTTTCCAAGTTCCTTTTTAATCCTGTTTAATTATATAATTTTCTCTTCTTGTTCTTCTGTATTCTTGAAGTGCTTCCCTAGTTTGTTGCCTCTTGAATTTTCTATAATATTGTCCTTTATATCTTGCTTATCTTTTTATCCTGAGATTGCCTCACCCTTCACAAAGATGAAGTTATTAATGAGTTATTGTTTTTTTTGAAAATCTAGTTCCTGGTCAGGCGAGGTAGCTCAAGTCTATAATCCCAGCACTTTGGAAGGCTGAGGCGAGAAGATTGCCTGAGCCTGTGGGTTCGAGACCAGCCTGAGCAACATGGTGAGACTTCGTCTCTATAATAAATAAAAAAATTAGCTGTATGTGAGAGTGTGTGCCTGTAGTTATGGCTACTTAGAAGGCTGAAGCGGAAGGATTGCCTGAGCCCAGCAGGTCAAGGCTGCAGTGGCCGAGAGCATTCCACTGCAATCCAGCTTGGGGGACAGAGTGAGACTCCAACTCAAAAAAAAAAAAAAATATATATATATATATATATATATATAAAATTTTATATTTGTCTTACCCAGTCTGTTCCCTTTCATCTAAGTATTCACACTATGCTATTTTATAGGGTTTATGTTTTCTTGAATTTCAATGGGAATAAAAATCAAGTTCCTTTAAAAAAAGGATTTTCTGTAGTAGATCTTTTTCAAAAGTATGTTTTTCTTGTGCATCTTTTGTACTTTGGTTCTCTCTCTTTCTAAACTGTCGACCATTTTCATGAATAGTATGCTTATTTTTGTTTGGTTTTGTTTTCTGTCTCTGGATGGGCAGAGTATGTTCTACTATGATATGTGCCTGCAAACAGTGGATGTGGCTCCCCTTGGGCTGTCTTGACTGTCCATTTGACAGATCTTGGTGTCTTCTCACATTTTAAAATGGAGGCAAATGTTGGCCCCCTAGAGTCTCTGAAATTCTGGTCTTAGATGAACTTTATGTAATGTGGCTCAGCTGCTTGGAGAGCTCTATTTCCTAGTCTACCTGCATTATTTTGCTGTGAGTTTGGGAGTAAGCGCCTGTGTAATCGAAGCAGTCTTTAATTCTTTCTTCACCAAAAATAGTGAATAAATGACCAACAACCTTCCCACTGCTCCCAGATCTCTCAGGCTTAGATGTTCTCTATAGTTGTGCTAATGTCCCTAGAGATCAAGCATCACATTTTGACAAATTACCCATTTCAGTCACATTTTTTACATTTCATGGAATTATTATCTTTCTGTGTGCAAGTTTGTTCTCTCAAAGCTCACGTCAAAATGGGATCCCCGATGTTGGAGGTGGAACTTAATGAGAGGTGTCTGGGTCATGGATGGATTCCTTGGGAATGGCTTGGTGCCAACCTTGGTAATGAGGGATTTCTCACTCTACTAGTTACTTTGAGAGATAGTTGTTTGAAAAAACCTGGCATCCCTTCTCTCATACTTCCTCTCTTGCTATGTGATTTCTACACACACTATCACCTGTCTGCCTTCTACCATGAACATAAGAAGCTAAGGCCTTCACTAGAAATAGATGCTGAAACCATGCTTCTGGTACAGTCTGTAGAATCATGAGCCAAATAAACCTCTGTTATTTATAAATTACCCATCCTCAAGTATTCCTTTATAGCAACACAAAAACAGACTAATTCAGAGAGAGCAGTATATTCACATGGGCATTGGTCACAGGAACAAAGTTGGATGTTGGTGACATGACTCCGGCCACATTAAAAAGCAAGCTGCAGACGCACGGGAAGGAGTCTTCCTTTCATTGGCAAGAATATCTCCAGCAAGGCCAGGATAGAAGTCAAGTACTTATAGGCTGGTGCTGGCCTTAGCAATGAAGCAGAAACTGCTGGCATTATAACTTCAATTTCTGACTCCTGAGAAGATTTAGAAGGTTCCAGGGAGGGGTCAGTATCCTTAAGGAATTAAAGCCAGTGCAATTAATTAAGAAAGAGACACATCATATTTTACCAGCTAGGTTGGCTTTATGAATACAGACATCTCCTACAAACCTATTTTTCTGAGGAAAAATGCCTTGTTTAGATACAATTGCTTTTGGAGTCCCCGATCATTTCTAGTTTATAGTGGGAATAAAACTTTGCATCTCTTTTTGGGTTTTCAAATCTGATTCATTGTGAAATACTATGAGAAAGATAAGTCTTGGAGTACCACGACTATTTAGTCTATTTCACAGAGGAGGAAATAGAAACTCAATAACTTTGTTGAAATTAATATTGCCTATGACTAGAATCCTTATTTCATTTTGCCTTCTGCCATATTGTAATTGTATATCATGCACTCTCCTGTGTGCAACCCATCCTAAAAGAAAGAGGACTATTATCAAAGACATTTGGTGAGAAACTCTAACTCTGCTAGCTTCTTAGTTGTGTGATCTAGAATGATCCACTTAGTCTCTTTGAATTTAGTTTTGTTACTTAGAAAATATGCTGTCTAGAAGCTCAAATAAAATAAAGGATTAGAAGGCTTTATACATCATTTAAATGCTAGTTGTTTCGTATGCATGTATGCTTTGTATTTCTTGTGAAGTTTTAATATACCTGATGTTATGTACTTGATCACTATTTAAAGGACAATGTATTGTGCATGGAACATGTTATAAATATTTATTGATCGAGAGAGTCCTTTTAGGGCTTGCCAGCCTGCTTTTAGGTGACTGGAAATAGGCTTTCTTCCTCCTTGCTTTTCAGAAAAGTCCTATAAAATTCAAAAATATACATTTAACTTGAGGTTTTATCAACTGTTATTAACATTTTGAGCAGTATAAATGCCCCCAAATTGTTCTTGATTGTTTCTTATCATTTCCAATAACATTCATTATTTAAATTAGTATATGCTTATTTTATCTTATTAGTATTAAACAGCAAGTTGCTTCTATTGTAAAATTTCTTCTCGTTTCTTTCTATTATTGAATTTTTAAAAATCTAGACATTCTTGAATATTATGGGGGGAGAGAAAAATCTTTTTTAAAAAATGTCCAGGCCCGGTTTGGTGGCTTAGCCTATAATTCCAGCACTTTGGGAGACTGAGGCAAGTGGATTGCCTGAGCCTGCGGGTTCGAGACCAGCCCAGGCAACTTGGCGAGACCTTGTCTCTACAATAAATAAAAAATTAGCCAGGCGTGTAGTGCACATGTAGTTCTGGCTACTTGGAAGGCTGAGGAGGAAGGATCTCCTGAACCCAGCAGGTCGACGCTGGGGTGACCGTGAGTGTGTCACTGCACTCCAGCCTGAACGACAGAGTTAGACTCCAACTAAAAAAAAAATCCAAAGATTCTTTAAACATTTTTTTATTTCAATAGCTTTGGGGGGTACATATAGTTTTGATCTGGGCTTTAAATGCACCCAACTCCTACCTGTGCACACTGTACCCAAGAGGTGATTTTTCAACCTCTACCCTTTCCCCCACTTCTGAGTCTCCAGTGTTCTTTACACCATTCTTTATGTTTTTGCAAATTCTTAGTTTAGCTCCTACTTATAAGTGAGAGCATGTGCTGTTTGGTTTTCTGTTTCTGAGTTAGTTCACTTAGGATGATGTTCTCCAATTCTATCCAAGTTGCTGGAAAAGACATTGTTTCTTTCCTATAGCTAATTGTGTTTCAGCGGGTATATGTAATACATTTTCATTTTCCATTGACTGGTTGATGGGCATTTGGGTTGATTCTACACCTTTGCAATTGTGAATTGTGCTGCAGTGAACATGTGGGTCCAGGTGTCTCTGTCATATAACAGCCTCTGTTCCTTAGAGTAGGTACCTAGTAGTGGGATTGCTCTATCAAATGGGAGATCCACTTTTAGTTGTTTGAGAAATCTCCATACCGCAGTTCATAGAGGTTGTGTTAAATTTTACTCCCACCAACGGTGTATAAGCACCAAACATTCTTTTTGTCTTGAGCATGTGGAGTTTTGCTAGGGTTTGGAGGACATTTTCTAATTTATTTGGCAAAATGAATCTCAGTTGTTCTAAAGCCAGCAGCTAAGGCAGTGGTTTCACAGTGGAAGGCTACAAGAATTTAGTCTGGCTCTGGCTCCTTTTCCCCTTGGTGACCTCTCGCTTGACTCAGTTGTAGTTACAGCCTGGCTTTGAGGTGTTTTCCCTTTCACCTTTCAGGTCCTAAGGTTCTGCATAATTTAGCTGAGGGCACTTTGAGCATTTCATCAGACTTTGTCACACGCAAAGTGCTACACTGACTCACTAGTTCTGGTTGACAGCAGTTGGGACACTGCCCTCACCTCTTCTGGACCCTATGCTGGGGGTCCATGTCCACCTTAGAGCTGCAATTTCAGCAGCTCCTGGTCTCCTGACCCTAGGTCTTACTCTGTGTACATCAAAATGATAGGCATTATCATCTATCATCCAAAGTAGAGCACTTATGAGAATAAAGAGGAGTGTGCTAATGATTTCACCAGGTTAACAACAAGCTGGGACTCCCCTAGGCAAACTGGACAGATAGTTCCTCAAATGACAAGAGAATCACCTGCTGTAGTGAGTATGACAGAAGATGCTGAGGAGAGTGTCATTTCCTCACAGAGTGGGTAGATTTTTAAAAATAGTCACTTTGTAAAAAATTCAATTAATCATGCTTAGATTCAACCAGCCTTAAGACACATGTTGACATTCGCATTTAGAAATAATTATTTTATCTTGCTAAGAGAACATGAATACAAAATTTGGATGTGGCTTGGCAGCTATTCTTTTTCAGAGGACACACACACTCAAACACATTCAAAAAATTTACATTAGATTTTAGATATTCCATCTGCAAAAAATTAGCTCATAGACTTCGAAAACATGGCTTTGTATTCGGAGATCAAGTTTATAAAGGGCGATTATGCAATCCACTTTTAGCTGTGTCTGCTAAATGGAAACAATCTTATCCCTAATAACTGCCCTTATAGTGCATATCTCTGTCCTGCTTTATTCCTTTTTTTTTGAGTTGGAGTCTTACTCTGTCGCCCAGACTGGAGTGCAGTGGCCACTCCCGGCCACCACAGCCTCGACCTGCTGGGCTCCTGCGATCCTTCCGCCTCAGCTTTCCAAGTAGCCGGAATTACAGGCGTGCGCTACCATGCCTGGCTAGTTTTTTTGGATTTATTGTAGAGACGAGGTCTCGCCAAGTTGCCGGGGTGGATCTCGAACCCGCGGGCTCAGGCAATCCTCTTGCCTCGGCCTCCCAAAGTGCTGGGATTACAGGCTGAGCCACTGAGCCTGGCCTGCTTTATTTTTTAATTCCCATTGTTCCTGCCTAACTTGCTCATGACACTTTTGAAGGAAGACTTACCTGAAACCTAAGCATAGCACAGCACCCTCCCCTCCATTTTTTTTTTTTTTAAATCACGCCTTTCCTTCTTTTTCCTCTCCACCCCACACAGACCTTTATCTGGCAGTAGAAAGAAAAATAAATCTTAGGAAAGCTTTGGAAAAGGATTCAGTTCCCAACATCAGAGCCCCCCTCTCCTGGGACCTCATTATTTCTTTGAGGCTCTCGCCCAGCACATTAGGTCTGCCCTGCCGGCCCTCCCTCCTGCTTTCTCGGCCCTCTGTTTCTCCATCAGGTTCATCCACACTGATGGGATGCCCTGCGTTCCAGCTCCAGGCGATTCCCCAATAACACAATCGTGTTTCTAATGTTTAAAACAACATGTTAAAAACACTAGATCCTTTTCTTTTAGTTTATGAAAATACAAACACCTGTGAAGACATGGAAGCCTGGAGCTTAAGAACTTCTTAAGACTAGAAGATCAAGAAAATACACGGATTTGAGAAAGTTTGATTTTCTGTTAAGTTCAAAACAAACAATGCAGAAAAAAAAAAAGGTGTCCTGACAAATGTTACCAGCAGCCTGAGACTAAAGGACACATTTAAAAATCCTGTCTGCTCAGGTGAAAACTTGACAGGTGGCACCCTGAAGGTGGCTTGGACTTACTCAATTTCCTGATCCCATGGCTTCTGGTGTTCCTTGAGTCTTGCTTCAGCAGCCAGACTGGTCAGGTGGTGTCTGGACATAGCATAGGATGCCCTGTTCACTGTTTCCAGGGCATTGATACCTGGAGGCAATCGGAGGCTTGTTCTCAGCGGAGAACATTTTTTGCCCTTTTCCTTCTTGTCACTGGTGGTGCGGAACTTCTGCTCATCATTCTCTTTTAATCTGGCCCGGTGATGAGAAAGACCTATTGGGGCCAGCCTGGCAGGTGAAGCATCCAGATGCTAAGCTCCAGGATTAATTTGCTGTAGTGGCATCTGGGAGTCAGCTCCTTTCCCCTGGCTTGGCTGGCAGACTGGCTTAACCCCTTGCAGCCCAAAGGCTCACTTGATGTGTCAAATTAGCAGTCTAGCCGTCTTGGCAGGAAGAGCCCAGTGTGCTCTTTAAATGCAGAAATCTGTATTTAAATAGCAGAGCCTTGAAATTTTTTCAGAGACTTTGTCCCAGGAGGGACAAAGAAAAGCAGTCCCTGGAGATGATAAAGACACTGAGTGATATATGTGCCTTCCTAAGCAACACCTGTGGAGTGTATTCTGAACAGGGAGGCTGTTGTCAGTGTCCATTATTTTCCTCTAGGTAGGACTGAATTGTAGATGGAGTTATTACTTCAAAAAGCAAGTAGGGCCAGGCGTGGTGGCTCACACCTGTAATCCCAGCACTTTGGGTGGTGTACACGGGAGGATTGCCTGAGTTTAGGAGTTTGAGACCAGCCTGGGCAACATAGCAAGATCTTGTGGCTCCAAAAAACCAAAATATTAGCTGGGCATAGTGGCACATGCCTGTAATACCAGCTACTCAGGAGGCTAAAGCAGAAGGATTACCTGAACCCAGGAGGTTGATGCTGCGGTGAACTGTGATCATACCACTGCACTCCAGCCTGAGTGACAGAGACCCTGACTCCAAAAAAAAGCAAGTAGATGCTCCCCCAATATTGCCACCACTCGCACGCACACTGCACACTCACATCTCACCCTCTTTTCATTTGCATTTTGCTTTTGTTTGATGAAACCATCTTCGTTATTCCCAAAAATCAAGAAGAAAATTTACAGTCTGACTCTACCTTGGTGAAATCTTGCTTCTGCCGTCGTGTTTTTGTTGTTGTTGTTTGTTGGAAAGTTTACGACTGAGTGTCTGCAAGCAACAGTACTTTTGAAAGGGGCTCTAAATATTAAACTCATTTCGAGTGTGACTTGGGACTGAGGCAGACTGCAGGAGTGGTGACAATTTATTACTCTTCAGAAGCCCTAAAGCAGAGTAAATATAGATTTACCAGTGATAATATGAGAACAACAGATCAATTTGATTTTAAGTAAATCCTTCCCCCCAAAAGCCAGAATTTGATTAATCCATCGACGCTTGCTAGAATCACAGGGAACTAATTGAAACATAGATTAGTTCCTCTTCTCACACAGTTAAATGTATCCAACTGAAGAAGGTAATATTCTGAGCTTTTTTTGTTGGTGCAGATTGTCATTTTTTCAGTAATTGCTTACCCCCAAGTTTAAGTGTTAGATGTCTAGTTTCAAAACAGTTGGGAAGCCTGCGATAATTTATTCATTATGAATGCAGGAAAAACAGCCACATCCAACAGTTTCATAATGGAATTCTGAGACTCTGTATCCAGCTTTGACCTCAGACTGTGTGCAGAGATGACTGGAACTGCTCTCAAGGACCCAGTAACCCTCATCCAATTTATTCTGTTTGTGTCCTAAGGATAGAAAAGCCCTACAAATTCCAGAGAGATGTGGCAATACTTTAGTGTCATGAAAATGTAACTAGCACTTTGAATCTGCAGGCTGCTTTTTGCTCTGAGTCTCTCAGAGAACTTTTGAAACATTTATGTATTTCACAAATATTTGTGGCTACTGAAGATCAGTTCAGTTTTACAGGTAGAAAACTGAGGAAAAGCAAGAGTAGGGACATATCTACCAGTACAGAGAAAGTCAATGCTATGGCGGCCTAGAAGTAACTATCTATGTGATCAGCTGAGATGCTATATATACGAGAACTCAAGGGTATAAAGACTTTATAAAAGTGGCAACAGTGACCTCTTAAACTTTATAATTGACATAAATTCTTAAATGTGGTGCTTGAACAATTCTAGGCTAAGTATTTGAATCCCGTTCTCAGGTAAGGAAATTGAGGAACAGAAAACGACTTCACATGTCAACTAGTAAACTAGTATTTCTACTGTATCCGAATCAGGTGTCAAGATGTTCTGAATCATTGCCCAGTAATTTTCCCCTAGTTTGGAGTGCTAGTATAGTTGATGTAGGAAGCTGAGAGATCGCTTTTGTCTCTTTTTGGAAAGTAGCTGCTGATTAAATTGAGTTTTTTAGGCAAGAAACTTAAATTTTTTTTTGAATATTGAAAGTTTAGATCCAGCCACTTTCATGGACTCTGAAAGTTCATTTACTATTTTTCCCAGGACATGACCATTATTCCATGTATTTTAAATGAGAATGATAGCAATGATATTAACTCCAATAAGTCCAAAGGTTGATGATGGTTTGTATAATGGCAAAGTCTTCATATTTAGCTTCAATTTTTATTCTAAGGAAGTTGATAAGCATTCTTTTAGAGGTATTCCTGAGAGCTAAGTGGGTATTTTCTGCAAGTATCATGACGTTCTATTCTATTCATCTGAAAAAATAATAATTTATGCACAACTGCATATAAATGATATGTGCACTATATTCCTGTGTGTCCTGAAAGTTCTATTGCTTTTTAATATTGCTTAATAAAATTGAATGTGAGTTTTTTTTAAGGGTCTTACTTTGCTTTGCAAAATAAATAATAGGTCCAGATGGCTTTTATTCTGCTATAAATTTCATCATGACTTCAGGAAATTTCCCTGAATCATGCTGCTGCCCACTTTTGTAGGTGAGATACAGAGTGAAGGATTTGTGTTTCTTTTAATCCCTTCATCCTGGAATTTCTCAAGTGAGAAAAGTAATCGTCATAAAGGGTTGTAGAACTGTGCTTTGACTGTTACTAGGAAGGGAGTGTCGGTGAAAATGTTGACTAATGATTTTTTTCCCAGTGAATTATGAGGCCTATAATCATGCCTTATCAGTCGGCTGCTCCATCAAATCTAGTTAACTAACAATTTTCACCACTATTAATCCCTGACTGGGGTTCAGTGCTTTGGATTAAGGCTCTGACCCGTATAGAAGAAATAAAATACGGAAAGGTAGTCTACTTTGAGAAAGATTCTCACTCAAGGTATTGACAAGTCTGGGCCTTCATAGGCCAACAATTCAGGAAAATGTATAGACCCTGAATTAATTTCCGATGACCTGTAGGCTTTGAAATCTGTACTTCGCTAAAACTGGTTAGAAGTAGTTGGGTTAAATTATGCTGCCTAAGTGAGTGGATGAAACTAGAGAGCAGGTCTTAAAACATAAGCCCCCTCCTTACCTTCTGTCATATTTCAGAGGTTATTGATGATACACATCAGGAAAATGGTAAGCCATGTTATTGGGTGGACAGGTCTGTCTTGCTACAGCAGGCAGCATTGCTTCATTTATATGGATTAGAGCCAGGCTCATGTGCATATTCCTACCTGTCTTTCGAGGCCCAGTTTTAATGTGCCTGATCCATAGCCTTTCTCCGATTTTCCTCAGTTGTGATTTCTTATCCTTCAGCTCTGGCATATCATATGATGTATATCTCTCTGATGCCAGTCTATCACGTGCATAGTTTATTATAATTATACATTAAATGTTATTTTTTTACTTTTAGACTTGAAGGCAAGTTCTATGGCTTATTTTGGAACATTAACGGCATTGACTCTTGTAGTATACATATAACATGTTCTCAATATGTATTTGTTAAATGAATCAATGTATTTCCACAAGAACTGAATTCTTATGATTAACTGTCCTTCAAAATGAAAACCATGAGATCCAACCACGTAATAAAGTTTCAAAGTTATCATATATCAAATGAGGCACAGCTATAGGCATACTATTTCCCTTTGAAATATATACTTTCTAGTACATTTTAGTATGTTTTAAAGACAAATTTAACTTTCTTATTTGTTTCATTTTAAAACTAGATACAGAGATATTGATCTGTAGCTCTCTTTCTTTTTTGGATCTTTACCTGGTTTGGGTATCAGTGTGATGTTAGCTTCATAAAATGATTTGGGGAGAGTTCTGTCTTTCTCAATTGCTTGGAATACTTTCAGTAGGATTGGTATGAGCTCCTCCTTGTATGTTTTGTAGAACTCCACTGGAAAGCTGTCTGGTGCAGGACTTTTTTTTTGTGAGTAGTTTTCTTATGATGGAGTCTATTTCCTGGGTTGTTACTGGTCAATTTAATCTTTCAATTTCTTCTTAATTTTAACCTTGGGAGGTTGTGTGATGTCAGAAAGTCCTCCATTTCATTTAGATTTTCAAGCTTGTTTCCATACAGGTGTGCATATTAATCTCTGATAATTTTTTGTATTTCTTCAGGGTTCATTGTGATTTGATCTTTTGCATTTCTGATTGTGTTTATTTGGGCTTTCTCTCTCTTTTTCTTGGTCAATCTGGCTAGAGGTCTGTCAATCTTGTTTATCCTTTTAAAGAAGCAGCTTTCTATATTGTTGATTTTTTTCTATGATATTTTTGTCTTCTGTGTCCTGTATTTGAGCTTTTATTTTGGTGATCTGGAATCTTCTGCTGAAGTTAGGGTTTTTGGTGGTCTTGTTTTTCCAGCTCCCTTAGGTGATTTGTCAGGCTGTTAACTTGTGATCTTGCCATTTTTTGGATGTGTTTTCATAAAGAAATAAATTCCTCTCTCAGCACTGTTTTCATGGTATCTCAGAGGTTTTGATAAGAAGTGTCTTTATTTTCATTTGTTTCCAGAAATCTTTTAATTTTTGCTTTGATTTCTGTGTTGACCCAGGAGTTGTTCAGCATCGTGCCGTCTAGTGTCCTTATCTTTGTGGGTCTTGGGGTAGCTTTGTTGTGGTGATGTTTATTTTTATTTCACTGTGGTCTGAGAACATGCATGGCAGTATTTCAGTCTTACAGAATTTGTTTATGCTTGATTTATATTCAAGGATGTGGTCAGTCTTGGAGTATGTTCCATGTGGTGATGAGTAAAGTGTATATTCCGTGGTTGTTGAGTGGAGTGTTCTGCAGGTACCTATTAAGTCCATTTGGTCAAGGGTCAAGTTGGGGTTTCTGATCTCCCTGTTGATTTTTGCCTCAATGATCTATCTTGGTTTGTTAGTGGGGTATTTAAGTCCCCAGCTATGATAATGTTTGAGTCAGTGTCTTTTTTTAGCTTACCTAGAAGCTGCTTCATAAGGGTTGGTGCTCTATGTTGGGTGCATATATGTTTAGGATGGATGTTTCTTGTTGCTGGTTTGAACGTTTTATCATTATGTAGTGACCTTCTGTATCTTTTTAGATTTTTGATGACTTAAAGAATGTTTTGTCTGATATTAAGATCTCAACTCCTGCTTTCTTTTGTGTTCCCTTTGCAAATTGAATCCAACAACACATCTCAAAAATCATCCATCATGACCTAGTAGGTTCCACCCCTGGAATGCAGGACTGGTCCAACATCTGCAAGACCATAAATATAATTAAATACATCAATAGATGTAAAAATAGGAGTCACATGATTATTTCATTGGATGCAGAAAAAGCTTTTGATAAAATCCAGCATCCCTTCTTGATAAAAACTCTTGAACACTTAGGCATAGAGGGAATATACCTTAAAATAGTAGGAGCCATCTATGATAAACTTACAACCAATATATTGCTAAATGGACAAAAATTGGAAGAATTTCCCCTGAAAACCGGAACAAGAAAAGGCTGCCCACTTTTACCCATCTTGTTCAACATAGTGTTGGAAGTCTTTGCTAGAGCAACCAGGCAAGAGAAGAAAATCAGGGGTATCCAAGTAGGGAAAGAGGAAATAAAGCTATCCCTCTTTGCTGACGATATGATTCTATACCTCAAAAATCCATGGGAATCTGTCAAAAACCTTCTTGCACTGATAAAGGACTTTGGCAACGTCTCAGGGTACAAAATCAACGTGCAAGAGACAGTCGCATTCTTATCCACCAAAAACAAAGAGGTAGAGAACCAAATAAAAAGCACAATCTCATTCACAATAGCCACAAAAAAGTGAAATGCCTTGGCATCTTCCTAACCAGAGAAGTAAAGGATCTTTACAACAAAAACTACAAAACATTGCTCAAAGAAATCAAAGATGGCACAAACAAATGGAAAAATATTCCATGCTCATGGACCGGAAGAATCAACACTGTTAAGATGTCCATCCTACCCAAGGCAATCTATAAATTTAATACAATACCTGTTAAATTACCAGCATCATTCTTCTCAAACCTGGAAACAACAATACAGAAATTCATATGGAATCATAAACGACCATGAATAGCCAAAATAATCCTCAGCAAAAGAAACAAAGCAGGAGGGATCATACTTCCAGACTTTAAGCTTTATTATAAAGCTACAATAATCAAAACAGCCTGGTATTGGTACAAGAACAGGCATATAGACTAATGGTTCAGGATAGAGATGCCTGAAGCAAAACCTCAATTTCTCAACAAACTCATCTCCAATGAAGTTTCCACTAACAACCACTGGGGAAAGGAGAACTTATTCAGTAAATGGTGCTGGGAAAATTGGCTGACCATATGCAGAAGATTAAAACAAGACCCTTACCTATCACCACATACAAAAATCAACTCTAAATGGATCAAAAACCTAAATGTAAAACCTTAAACTATAAGCACCTTAGAAAATGCAAGAGACTCCCTGATGGAAGTTGGAACTGGCAAGCAATTCCTGATCAAAATCCCAAGTGCTCACGCCATTAGAGATAAGATAGACAGACAAGTGGGACCTCATCAAACTGACAAACTTCTGCAAAGCTAAAGAAACCATCAACAGAGCGGGGAGACAACCCATAAACTGGGAAAAGATATTTGCCAACAATATATCTGGCAAAGGCCCAAGGTCTAGGATTTACAAGGAACTCAAACATGCAGAAAAGAAAAAAAACAAGCAGCCCTATTAAAAAGTGAGTCAAAGATATGAATAGATACTTCTCAAAGGAAGACATATGAGCAGCCAACAGATACATGAAAAAATGCTCAGTCTCACTAATCATCAAAGAAATGCAAATGAAGATTAAAACTACAGTGAGATACCAACTAACTCCAGTAAGGATGGCCATCATCAAAAACTCATAAAGCAACAGATGCAGGAGAGGATATGGGAAAAAGGGAACACTTCTGCACTATTGGTGGGACTGTAAACTAGTACAACCTCTCTGGAAAGCAGTGTGGAGGTGAGTACTAAAAGATCTAAAAATTAACCTCCCATATGACTCAGCAATCCCCCTTCTGGAAATATACCTGGAGGAACTCAAGTCATTCTACATAAAAGATAACTGTACGTGCATATTTATTTTAGCACTATTCACAATAGCCCATCAAAAGTAGATTGGATTTAAAAATTGTGGTACATATACGCAATGGAATATTATGCAGCCATAAAGGAGAGCAAAGTTCGCAGCAACTTGGATGGAGTTAGAGTCTGTAATACTCAGTGATCTCTCACAGAAACAAAGAACAGGTACCACATGTTCTCCTTCAGAAGCAGACCCTAAACAATTATCATAATACGATAAGAAAGGGATTGGCAGCAGTGGGAAACTGCCAGGGGAGGAGCAGGGGGGCACACTTCATCAATAAGGGTACCTGATCTCCAACCAGGTGACATGGGGACCAAAATGAGGCTCAAACTTTGCCTCTACAATGACCATTTGTATACCTAACCCTGAATTGTACCCCACATCATTAAAATAAAATAAAATAAAATAAAATAAAAAATAAAACAAACAAAAGAAACCAAACTAGATACAGAGTCCTGTAGGGGAAATTGCTTCAGAATTGAAAACTTATGACTGGATAATGTATTATGTAGTATATTGTTTTTTGCTGCCACATTTTTATATTGCTTTATATGTTTTTCTCATGTTATTACTATCATTGTGTTGGTGAAGTTTTTTTGCATGGGAGAAATCTTTGAAAATCATACAGTGCACAAAAAATTTTTTTAATGAAATAATATAAGAAGCCTTTTAAAATAAATATTGTGTTGAAATACAAAATTTATTTATTTTACTTATTTATTTATTTTTTTGAGTTGGAGTCTCACTCCGTCGCCCAGACTGGAGTGCAGGGGCTGCTCCCGACCACCGCAGCCTCGACCTGCTGGGCTCCGGGGATCCCTCCACCTCAGCCTTCCAAGTAGCTGGAACTGCAGGCATGTGCTACCACGCCTGGCTAATTTTTGATTTATTGTAGAGATGAGGTCTTGCCAAGTTGCCCAGGCGGGTCTCAAACCCGCGGGCTCAGGCAATCCACTCACCTCAGCCTCCCAAAGGCGTGGGATCACAGGCTGAGCCACCGAGCCTGGCTGAAATACAAGAATTTAACGATTAAATTAAATGAAGGAAGAGAAATTTGATCCCAGTTTTTATGGAGACTAGATTATAAATTATAACTGCTTGTTTCCTTTGTGTACCTTTCTGAAGTCATGACTTAGACTTATAGTCTGTGTAATTCAGCTCAGTATAAGTTATTATGTGTTAACCAATGACCTGAAAACCTCAATGACTTACAAGACTAGCAGTTATTTCTCACTGATGTTATGTGTTCACTGTGTTCCAACCATGGCTCTGTGCCATACTCTCTTCACTGAGGACTTAGACAGAGTAGCCCCTATCTGGTCATTTTTGAACTTCATGTGTCAAAAGATAAGCCCACCACTCAGTATCTGAAGCAAAAAGAACTTAAGGATGAATTTATCTTTTGTTTAAGTGATGGAAAGTGATGTGAATCATGAATATACTCCTAAACAAAGCAGGGAAATTATACTTTACAGAGCTTTTTGAAAGGGTAGGGATTAAGGACTGTCTGATTTACAGGATGGGAGAGGGTTGACATCAGCTGTAGAATCATGGCGATTAGGATAAAACTGTTGTTGACTAACTGACAACCAGATAATGTTTCTTTTATAATATTAGTCTTTGCTGGATGACTTCTTACAAGTTAGAGGCTGTCACTGATAGGCTAATGCTCTTGAGCAGTTCTGATGATTATTATGACCATAGCTATAGAACTGCCACTGACTGATGACATAGGTTTATATCTGATTGGTCAAAGAAAATCACAGAGACAAGATTAATAGCAGTGGCAAGGGGAGGTACAATCAACCCACAGGGAGAAGCAGCAGATAATTCTAACAATAATAGGGTCTCCTACACAGTAGAAGTTGTAATTGAAGGGAATGCAGTGTACCTATAGAAGCAGAAAATGTGTAATGTCTCTTAAAATATAGCCAAACTTGATTATATTTTAAGAAAATCAATTTCTGCTAAGTTTTTAAGACCATCTTCTTGTGCCTGTCTTCATCTGTGGCACCAGAAGGCTGATTGATAGCCTGGAAATGCCATTCATAAATGTCACAAGTTGTTTTTAAATGTACATTTTCTCCAGTAAATTCTAAGGAGCAAGAACATATTCTGTAGATAGTCTTTATTTGCTATCTCATCTGACTTACAATAAGGCAAGGTCATGCATGACTGCAAGATTGACCCATTTAAACACCACTTTGCTCACCTTACTTAAAATATTCTCCCTCGCTTTCCATAAGCTAGAGTGAAAAATCCAGCTTCTCTAGACTGGCATTCCTACTTTTATTTTTGAACTCATATTAAAAATATCTCTGCAATGAGTTTAATTCTATTATTATTTTCTAGTTTTGAAGAATCTTAGAAAGTGTTTTTACAAGCAGTTACTCATTTAATATCATACAAACCTTTGATATGAAAACCAATCAACTCAACATTGAGGCTCAGAGAAGTTCAATATTCTATTGTCTGCTGTGGAGTAGTAGCTGAAATTTGTCTCAGGCCTAGTGTGCTTTATGTTACAACCAGTTGAGCCAGACTCATTGAACTACTTGTTACTTTCCCTCAATACCTTTTGCTTTAGTTGCTTCTTGTTTTTAGTCTTTCATGGCGTGACTCCAATGCTCCATAAACGGGTAGATGATGCAATGCTCTTTTATCTAGGCTGACTAACTGATTAGATTTGTCAATATTGTGCAGGCTTTCTCCATTAATTAGCTGATCATTTGATTAAGTTTGAACTCTGAGAGGTTTTTCTGAGCTATATTTCACAATATTTTAAAAAATAAAAATGAATATTATTTCCCTAAATCCCAAACCTTTGTTAAGCCCATAGAACCCCTAAGTTTATATTCAAACATATAGATACTTCCAGTCATACAGATGCACATTGGTAACCAAGCATATGTGCATGTATAATAACATTGATAGTGATAATGACATATGACATTTATTGGCTACTTATTTTGTGTTTCAGGCTGCATTTTGTATGCATTATTCTCCTTAAATGCTTGCCATAATCATACATAAGAGATACGAATTGTACAGGTACAATTTTCACAGCAGTAAATGGTAAACCTGGTGTTCAAATCCAGGTAGTCTAACTCCAGATCCAATGCACTCAAATTCAAGTAGTCTAACTTTTAACCCAATGCACTCTTTCACAGAAATAAGTGTGTGTGTGTGTGTGTGTGTGTGTGTGTGTGTGTGTCCCTTCACATGCTCTTTGTTATAGGGAAGGTAGGGGAATACAGGAAGAAGGAATCCAGCAGATTACCTGAGGAGGTGTCAGTGCTGTGTGTGTGATGGGTCAGTGTTGCCATGTCATTGTCTGCATTCATATTAACTAGTATTAACAAACCGTGTGACAAAATCTAGGTTTTATCTGATGTTAATCAATATCCTCTTAATGACAGCTATGTTTATCTGACATACAGCTCTTGCTTCTCTCCTGAATTGTTTTGGACTGCTTATCTCTGGAACATAAATTGCTGAACAATCCAGTCTTTTCATGGTATGCTGCTAACATACTCCAGACACTACTATGTGAGTTTAACTTATCCAATGCCAATAAAATACTCACTTCCCGTGTCAAACAATGTGTGGAAGAAACATGCTTCACTTCCACTTATTGGTGGACATGATATATTGGCTCTCTAAACAGTGTGCTTAGCATAAAAACCTTAGTTTTCAAATAAACAGACTATTTTATTCTCTTCATTTTTCTTCCCTTTATATTTTTCTCAAAAGTGTATGAAATATGTTTTGTTATTGCCTCACATGGCACTTTCAGGTTGGTTTCTTTTAGGATGAACAAGTTTTAGATTTCCAAGCAGAACAATGAAGGGAACACTGAAATCTTACTTGTGCTACAGCCCAAGGGGATGGAACAAAGTCAGTTGCTGGGTAGAAGTGGTCTTTAACTAAAGGTCAGATAAAATTGTAGTGAAAGCTTTGAGATTAGCTTCAAGTGGCTGTTTTAGGTATGGGGGCTGACCTTGTAAGAATTTGAGAGAAAAACAATATTCTTAAGCCAAGACTTTTTGTTCCCTCTGACTTCTCTCTTTTTCATTTTAATATATATGAAATGCTGACTTGTCTCTAATAATTTTTCCCTTCAATAGATGATGCAAAGGTGTGGACCAGTGAATTTATTTTCAAAAAGTTTGTAATGAAGGGTGGCAGAATATACCCCTCAAAATTTACCACTTTGGTATAAGGAATATTTAGAGTTAAAGGCACTTGAAAAACAGCCAACGCACGAAAGACATTCTAATCTCTCTTTTTTCCCCCTGAAAACAAAAGAGTAAAACTCCCATATGAAAGATGCCATTTCTATGACAAGAGTTAAAAACAAAAAAATTCTTCAATGGGGAGTCATAGCCCAGAGAATTCTGAAAAATAGATCTTATTAAAATAATTCTTTGCTTTCTCAAGTCTCCCCACATTATTTATTTACTATTCTACAATTACCTCACTTAGTTTAAGTTGTTATAAAAGCACTTGAGTTTTACCATTTATTTGGGTTTCCTTTCCTTGTGAGGGCTCCCTGACAAGGAGATAAGATATGTATTCATCTCCTATTAATCTATCTCATGTCAACTTAAATGTCATGCCTAGCTGAGACCCTAAGAGGGTAGAAGTAAAAGGTTCATATCCCCTATTGTAAAAATTTGTATGAAACTGAAAGGTGTATCCTGAGGGAGCTATAGTACATTACCACAAACTGAGTGGCTTACAACAACAGAAATGTATTCTTTCACCATTCTGAAAGTTAGAAGTCTGAAATCAGGGTATCAGTGGGACCATGCTCTCTCTGAATACTCTAGAGAATGATCCTTTATTACTTCCTCCTAGCTTCTGGTAGTTGCTGGTGATCCTTGGCATTCCTAACTAGGTTTGTAGAAGTTTATTCTAGTCTCTATCTCCATCATCACATGGTGTTCTTCCCTGTCCGTTGCTTATCTGGGTTCAAATTTCCTTTTTTTTTTTTTTTTTTGAGTTAGAGTCTCACTCTGTTGCCCAGACTGGAGTGCAGGGGCCACTCCCGGCCACCGCAGCCTCGACCTGCTGGGCTCCGGTGATCCTTCTGCCTCAACCTTCCAAGTAGCCGGAATTACAGGCATGCGCTACCACGCCCGGCTGATTTTTTGATTTATTGTAGAGATGAGGTCTCACCAAGTTGCCCAGGCGGGTCTCGAACCCGCGGGCTCAGGCAATTCACTCACCTCAGCCTCCCAAAGGTGTGGGATTACAGGCTGAGCCACCGAACCCGGCTCAAATTTCTTTTTTATTATGAGGACACTAGTCATTGGATTAGTGCCCATCCTTATTCTCATCTTAACTTGATTAAAGGCTCAATTTCGACATAAAGTCTTGGTACTTCTACAAAGTACCAAGAGTTAGGACTTGAACCTATCTTTTTAGGAGACATAATGCTACCAGCTACAAAAAGCAAGTCAACAAAGTGGGAAGAGCACTAGATTTGGAGCAAAGTCACCACCAAGTATTGGCTTGGTGGGAGAGGATGGTGGTTAGCTTTCTTCATCATTTCTATCAGTCCCTTTGCCCATTTTTTAGGTGGGTATTTAGTTTTTTTTATTTTAAATGCTATGCAAATGTAACTTTCAGAAAAGTCTGCTAGTTCCTTCTCCCAACCTGACTGCCAGTCCTAAACCCTTTGAGTGGGGAAATTTTGGAGCCACTGACTTAGGAACAGAAGACTTAGGTTGGTTGTGAACCTTACCATTTCCCAACTGTGTGCCCTTGAGTTTGTGTCCTTAACTCTTCTAAAAGTTTATCTGATAAGTAAAAATAAATTGCAATTCTATCTACCCAAATTAATGAATGCAATGATAATAGACTATAGAGTGGGGATATTCTTTTTGCCTCAGAATTGGCAGCTATATCCCACAGTTAGACTCCAAGAAATACTAATAAAATACATTGTTGAAAACTAAACACTAAAATTAGGGCCACTTTTAACAAGCTTTGGATCTTTATTCCTCCTTTCCTCCCCCACATCTTGTAAGCAAGTGATTGGGGAAGGGAGTGGGAGTGGAAGGATTGTCTGAGCGCCATGCCTTTAGCCTAGTGGGGAGTGCCTTGACTCTTCCATTCTTTCTGCCCCGAGGCACAGACAACTGCAAGATAACACCCCCACCCTTCCCCACTTAGTATCCAAATCCTTTACATTTTGAATTTTAAGGTTCTTCTGACAATAAGTGGAATCCTTTCTTCTTATTTTGAGTATGAACTGGCTCTGTGACTTGCTTATTCTAGGCAGTAGAATATAGCGAAAGTGACTTCTGAGGCTAGGCTTCAGGAAGCCTTGCATCTCCATTCTCTCCATAGTCCAGTCACCACAATGAGCACGGCCCACGTTAACCTATCAAAGGATATGAAAGGCATGTGAAATGGAGGATCCTGAGCTGTCCCAGCAGGAGCCATCACTGCCCAGTCAGTTTCCAGCTGACTCCCCAGCTGACTGCAGATACTTGAGTGATTCCAGATGAGTTCTCCTGGGCCTTGACTCGACTGGCTGAAATGCCCAGTCACTGCTATATTTTCAGAAGTAATAAAAGGTTGCTGTTTTAAGTCACTAAATCGTGTTTTTTGTTTTGTTTTGTTTTTTTAGGTAGCACTGTTTAAATGATACAGAAATGGATGCCTATAAGTAGAGTGTTGCCATCACAAAATCTCAAAATATGTTGTCTGTGGAGGTTGTAAACAATCATGACCTTTGTTATGATACAGAAGCAAAGCATGTTAAAATATGGTCTGTGGTATCTTGAAAGATGGATACTATTCCCAGTGCACTTTCCGAGTTGATCAATATGATTTCCAGGCAAATACTGAAAGTGTCATCTGGTTGCTCGGAGTTGAACATGATCAGGTAACCTAAAGAAAGAGGTGAGCTAGGAAAGAATTGACAGATTTACACAAGGAATTTAGAGGGAATATAGAGAACTTTCTTGGTTGGAAAAATGAAGCTAATTCTCATCTCCATCTGCTTTGCCAGAAATGAATCAAGATAAAATGAAGCCTGGAGACAGAGACTTATCAAATTAGAGTAAGGCTGTGAGATCCTTTGTTAAGATTTAAGAACTGAGTCTTAAGAATTAAGGCTTAACAAAAAAATGATAATTCTCTTCTCAAAGAATTGAGGCCATGTTTTGTAGACCTTCTCAACTGGATTGAAATGACTTTTTTGAAAACACGTAGATGTGGATTCACAGAAGTCTGACTCCAAAGTAACCATGATTATATCTAGAAAGTTAGACTGACTTGAGCGTAGCTTTTGAAACATGAAGTGGACAATAATCAGATACATATAAAGCGCACAAAAGTTTTCTTTCCAAAAACCTAAAAAGCTCCAAAAAGCCCACAGAGTTTTTAGTTGGGCTGTATTGGCAAAGAGACGTCAAATTGAGCTAAAGAAGAGTGACACTGTTTAAGTCACTCAAAATTAACTCTAGACCCTCACTTTTTACATGGACAGGAATCAGATTGAAAAAATTACTCAGCTGCAAAAGTGAGCGCTTTCTTCAGAAATGAGATGTGATAGAAGAATATTCCAGACCCACGAGACAAGAGGGTGGTAGCAAGATCTTAAGAATGCGTTGGCCATGAATCACTCCCTGACAGCAGAACCAGGATCTAACAAAGGAACGTTAACCAAACGCTAAATAGGGGATTCTGGCAACACTATCCTGGCAGGATTTCAGGATTAATATTGAATAATGATTGTTCTGTATCTCTTTCATTCTCTACATTTCTGAATGGGGGAATGATTATTCTGTTCTAGATTTATTATTGTATTTGGGTTCTATAAGTCTTGCCTCTCAGGTAAAAAATATCTGGGTCACGAGCAACCACAAGACCTGATGAACACAGTCATCGTGCTGTGACTGGGTGAGAATTTTAAAGGTCTTGGGAGGTGACAGGTGTATTTTGCATGTGGGATAGATGTAAGTATTTGAGGCAGAGGGCCTCTATGGTAATTTGATAGCAAAAATTACCCTAACTTTATCTTTGCTCTTTACAATATAACCTTGCAGTTTCTGCCATTAATAAATAAAGTCTGTTTCCCTATTTCCTGATTGTGGGATGACCTTGCGACCTTTTTTGGCCAGATAATATAGCAGAAGTGAGGGTGTTTCAGTTCTGCCTCTAGGTTCAAGATACCTTGCATGCTTCCTCTCTCCCTTTTAGAATCCTGTCATTGTCAGGAGAACAAGTCCAGGTTGGCCTGCCAGATGTGAGACACTTGGAGGAGAGCTGTGTCTCCCATTTGGGACCGTGGAAGAGTACTTGGTACCAGCCTACCTGCCTGCTGACTGCATATGCGTCAGGAACCCCAGCTGAGGTTAATTGAGCCTCACCCAGATCTGCAGAGCCCTGTATAGCTGAGTCTAGACTTATAAGAAATTATAAATGTTGTTTTAAGAGCGTTGCATTTTGTGTGGTTTCTTATGCAGCAATAGCTAACTAATGTGCTGTCTGTCTCAGCCTGTTAGTGCTGCTGAACAAAAAGGCCAGACACTGGGTAATTCCTAAACAACAGAAATTTATTTCTCACAGGTCTGGAGACTGGACATCTAAAATCAAGGCAGGTTCAGTGTCTGGTGAGGGCTGTTCTCTGCTTCCAAGATACTTGTTGCTACATCCTCTGGAGGAAACAAACGCTGTGTCCTCACAGGGTGAAAGGACAGGAGAAAATGAACCTACTTCCACAGGCCTTTTATAAAGGCCCTGATACCGTTCATGAGAGTTTTGCTCTTCTGCCTCAAATCACCTTCTAAAGGCCTCGCCTCTTAATACTGTCACATTGGCAACCATAGCACTGCCTAAACCAAGCAAGAAGCAAAGCTCCAACAGAATCCTTTATGGAGTTCTGGGTGTATAAGAATGGATGATGAGGCCGGGTATGGTGGCTCATGTCTATAATCCCAGCACTTTGGAAAGCCGAGGCAGGAGAATCACTTGAGCCCAGAAGTTCAAGACCTGCCTGGGAGCATAGCAATACCGTGTCTCTACAAAAATGAAACAAAGAATGGATTATGAGCAGGTATTCCATCACAGTGATTCCCTAGTGGACTTGCTGGTCTGCCTCTGTGCCTATTTGAGCTGTTATCCTAACCAGGAGGCCTTACTGACTACCAGGCTAGCTGCGCTCCCCTCCTGTCCCCCTTGATTGCCTGTGGTGTGAGTCACTGTATAAACTGAGGCATGTAGAAAACTCCATGCTGTAGCTTTCTCATCTACTTCAGAATAGTATACGGTAAGTAAGTGCTGATGGGAGAGTTAGCAATGGACACCTCTATACTGAGGGTATCAGGGACCAGTTAGTGCTGGCTGGAGAATAGTGACTGCAACCAGGTGAAGAGATTCTTCTTATTTTCCTTATGCCTTTCTATATTTCCATCCTGGGAGAAGTTAAGACCAGAACACGTAGTTGGAGGCATAACAAGCAGATCATTCTCACTCTTGACTCAAAACCCCATGGTTTGTTTTGGGAAAAAAGGAAAACATGAAATTGGAGTTTTAAGTTAGCCTGGATTAGATTTTTATGACTGAAATCTATTTGCTTAAAATATCCTTAATGAACAGAAAACACTTGACAGGGTTTGGAGAAAAATAAAACTGTTTCAAGTACATTAGTAGGCAAGTTAAAATTGTTCAATAAAACGACTATACTTAGCTATCAACACTTTACATTGGCATCTATGTGTTTTACAGTTTATGAAATAGATTTATAAATATGCTAGTATATACACATCAATTAAAATACACAACACATTTGTTTTGTAAACTGTGAAGTTCTATGAAAATGAAGCATTCTATCAATCATAATTTCAAATATTTGTTTCAATACTTTTTTATTTTAAAAATAGAGTTACTGAACATCTAAAACTAATTTGCTTCAAAATTAAATTGTTGTTTTCTTACTTTCTATAATGTTCTTCCATGGCTGGTTAAACCTGAGAGAGTTTCTGACTTTTTGTCTGATTTATGCTCTTCATATAAGACATTTCAAACCTTAGAGTTAATTTCAATCCAGAAATATTCCATTTTGCTGACAGATGAAACTTTGCACATGTTCATACGACCCATTTCGCTGAATGTTTACTTGTCTTGCCCTCTACATACTCAGTACTGGTTCCATGTTGCTTCTAGGAATATTTTGCTCTCTGTGGTAGGTGGTGTTTTCCAAAGAAACAGAGCAATGAGAGATGGATGGACAAATAGACAAATCGATTGATAGAAATTTATTATGAAGGATTGTCTCACACAATGATGGTGACTGAGAAGGTTCCTCTTCTATAATATTGTACTAATACTTACTTGCTTATATTCAGCAAAGGCTTAATATTGTGGTTCTCCTCCTAAGGACAACTCATCCCTGAGACTCACAGACTCACCACTGTGCATCTGCACAATTAAGCATGTCTTGTCCTTGTGACCTAATGCCGTATCCAAACTATGAATCTGATCCGATACGAATCCCAGTCTCCTGACTTATAATATTGACTTCATCACTCCTTCTCCCACCTTTCATCAGAACTTCACTCTTTTTTTGTGTGTGTGGGGGGGTCTTCATTCCTCAATAGGCCACAGTAGTTTCTTCTTTCCTTCCCTTCTTTTCTCCCTCCTTTCTTTCCTCCCTCCATCCCTCTTTCCTTCTCTCCTTCCTTCCTTCCTCCTTCCTTCCATTTCCATATGCTATAGTCTTTCATCTTCTATCTAAAGGCTATAACTGCGTTTATTTCCCTAAAATTCTATTTTCCTCATAATTGGTTACATGAAATATTATTTTTCCCACATGAAGTATATTGTCATCTACGTGAAGAAGATGAAACTTGCCCTGGCATTCAAAGTCCTTCACAATGACCCCGTTAGCTCTCCAAGTGCATCTGCTCTTCTCAAATACCAACGCTCTATTCCAGGAAGAGCGATTTTTTTGCCCTCCTTCCAAATAACCTGTTTGTGCTACACGTTAAGTCTTTGTTTAGAATGTTCCTGCCCGCTGGGTCCTTCCTTCCACTTGTTTCAGAGCAAGGTTCTAGCAGATTCCAAGGTTTAGATGCATTCTGACTTATTACTGGCAGCATTCTCTAACACCACCCATCACCCCAATCTGTTACCAAGCTCTCTTGATAGGGTCTTATAGTCACCATTTGTTTCATTGTGGAGTGAAGACGATGCCTAACAACTGACTATTGCTAACCTATCTTTTCTTTGAGGAGGGTTTCTAGACACTTCCTACTTGTATGTTTTTACAGTTCACAATGCATCTTGACAAGCAGTCTCTCATTCGATCCTCCCAAAAACCCCTCTAGAGAGGCATGGCGGATGTTAATCTTGTTTGTTGATGAGAAGACTGAAGCTCAGAGGAGCAGGATGCAAAAAGTGGTAAAAAACCTGAGGGCAGTGACTGGGCATGGCAGATTTTTGAAAGCCAGGTATTGGGACTTCTCTTGCTGTGCTTCTATTGTATACCTCAAGAGGGTCTGCTTCTGTGTGGATTAGGAAAAGGTTTTTTTTTAATCTGATGATCATAAGTAAAATAGGAGCAAAGTAGTTATTTAGTCAATAGTTTGTAAGTCTGACTTGTAATTGCATTTATTTACATCTTAGTAATAGGCATAGCAAGAAGGCTTTATCTTCTTTTGTGAGACAAATTCACAGAACTGTCTCATCTAGTTTGTGCTAATAAATAAAGTTTGTTTGGCATTCAAAAAATGAATTAAACAAATGAAGTATGTACATGGAAGCATTTTATAACCTCCGTAGTCTCATGCCAAAAAAGGCTTTTAAAATTATATTTTTATATGTTCTGTATTTCAGGAGCGGGGATCACATTTTATATTTCCGATATTGATTTTTTTCAACACATACTTAGTTTGAGTTTACTATGTGTTCCAAAAGTACTAGGATCTGAGGACATAAAGATGAAAGTATGTGTTCCTGCTGTTACAGAATTTATAGTTGAGCAGAAAGACAGACAAGTAAAGAACACATTCAATACTACATAACAATACTTGGAATAGAGGGAAGACTGATGGTGCTGTAGCAGAAGGAGTGAAACGGGCCTGAGTTTCTGTGATTCTGTTGTCCTTCTCCAAATCTATAAACCTTATTTTCAGGATGAAAGAACAGAAATAAGGAGTAGAAAATGAAGGAGACCAAAAAGGAAGGAAATAAATGTTGATTCAAAGCAGAAAGAAAACTGACATGATAAATATCTACTTCGTGTCAGGAATTATACTATGCTCTCTGACATATTTAGTTATTGTGAAATATTACAAATATCACTATCGCTGTCATCAGAACTGAAATCCTGAGAAGTTAAAGAGCTTTTTCAAGGTCAAATAATGTTGAATTCACAGTAATACTTATAAATGGTGTAACTGAACAAAACTCTAGCTGCAAATGTATTCTCTGAAACATTATTTTTATTAAAAGAAAAAAACCCCACATTTATCCTGCCACTTTTTTTTTCAATTTTAGACGTCATACTTTAGCACCCCTGAAATATCAATAGCCTAAAGTCCATTTTGGCGCGTGTTCTTAGTTATATTGAATGAGAAAAAAAGATATGTCTTAGCAAAAAAAAAAAAAGTAGAAAAGCTTCATTTTGTGAAATTACTATTTTAAAACATTTCGAGAACTTCTGTGTACTTATCAAAGCCGTACTTAGTCTACTTTGAGGGTTCAACCAGCCATTTATAATTGGATAATAAGCCAGATTTTTGCTAATAATACATTTTGCTGTGCTTATGTGTTCAGCTGCCACCAACAATAATCTGAAGAGAGCAGAAAGAGTACTACAGATCTGAAATATAAAGATATTTACAGTAGGATTAGCTGGGTGATGATGTTCACCTGCAAAATTACATATTAGATCTCTGTTCTCTGTCAAATATTTAAGTAACAAATCAAGTAAGAGAGTCTTTGTCAACCTCTTATTTGGAACCAGATGTACCCTAGACTTTGCCACCATCTGCATGCTTAATCTTTAATATGAAAATATCATATTAATTATAAATGCCCATTAGTTACATTGGACTGTTTAGGAGATGAGGTGGTGAATATATTTTTTTCAGTGCAGGTGGTATGAGTCTTAGCAGAACAATAATATCTGTGGCAAGTTGGACAATTTATTTATAATTTACCTTGAGTGCAGTTCATTTCATCAAGAAAGTGTGCGGATACTTCAATCATTAGAAAAAAAATCACAATCCCTTTTGTTGTAGTAATTTTTCTTTTTAATAATACTTTTTTTGTGCAAGAAAAATGACTTTGCTGTAATTGGTTTCTACTATACTTTATTCTTTTATGCATACACCTGTCTTCTTATCTGCATGTCTCTCAGATTTAAGGCTGCAGCACTGGCTCCAGCTCATGTTGGTATTTGTGAGACACTATGGACTGAATTGAAATCCTTTGAACTCATTTAGGCTGTGACATTTATGGCAGATTAATTAAAATGATTCGTAGTTACCTTGGCCTCAGTGGGGAAGTGAATGGGTTTCTGATGGGAAATTCTCTCTTAGGGCCTCCCTGTCTTCTTGCCTGATGACATGAGCAATTTCTAAATTAGCATGCTTTCTTTGCAACTTATTGAACAATGATGTTTAGGTTACATACATGGTTCATTGTGTATGGACAAAGTCAAAACCCTACAATACCTAGAGTTTGTAACTCAATGCCTATCCTTGAATCAAGGGACACACTAAGTTTCTGGGAATGGAGCATCAGAAATGCTGGATGAGACCCTTATTATGATTTGCTCCAGTAATGCTTCAGTTCGACCTGCTTGAAAAGTAAAGGGTAGAGAACACCTTATGCCATAGCACCAAGTTGCCATGAAACTGACTCCTGGGAGCTATTTCTTTCCAGACAGTTCAAATTCATGCCAGGTAACATTAAGTTTTTCAGCTATCTTATCTAAGACTGGTGATTCTCTCACATAATATCTGAATCAGGATATGACAGTCTTCTTCTACAGTATTTCATTATCCATGAACATTTTAGTGTCAACTGTAATAATTTTCAAAGGTTTTGTCTGTTTTAGGCAATCCAATCAGCATGTGAAATACATCTAATAGAATACTGTGTTTAAAAAGAACAGCAAGTTAACTCTTGATTACATTTTAACTGATTCTAAACGTCAGTCAGTTATTTCTCTTCAATTTTTTCCTTTTACATCTTCCCTGTCTAGATTTCTGCTCCCCTTTGACCATTTTACTGCTCATTAGTTCTGATTTTAAAAAACCCCTGAAATTAGACAATACTTATTCTTGTTAACACTTCTAACAAAAGGAGAGAAAAGAGAGAACCACAAAGTCTTAGCGCTAAAGGAAATTTAGAAAACACACAACCCGATTTCCTTATTTTGATATGAAATTTTAGGTGTTAGATATGAATTAGGTGTTAGATGAATACCTTCAAATATTGTAAATGAAAGTAACTGGGCAAAAATATTTAATGAGTAGTGAGTGAAATAAAATATGACTTTACATGAAGTTTTCATTTTTAATATCTCTACTGAAAATTGAGATTTGAATAATGAGTTTGGAAAGTCTTGGGATATGATGACCTGTTTTTGGCAGGTACTGCAATAATTACTACTCTTAACTCACAGATATAAACTACTCTTCATAGTGGGTATGTCATCAGTCCAGTTTTTGAGTATTATGAGTACTAGAATTCAAGCCAATCCAAATTTTTTTCTTATACCATGATGCACTTAAGATAAATAATTCAAAAATGAGAAGAATTATTAACATGCACTTTGTAATATATCTGTTTTAATTTTATGTTGTTTATATTCCCTTTTTTAATAAAAGTCAACATTCATAAACACATATTTATATTTCAGATTGAAGTTGTCACTCAACAGTATTTCCACACCTTCTCATAACTCTTCAGGACTTCTGGTTGAGGTCAGTCAGTTTTAGTTATTATTACACTAATTCGATGCCCTCTCTACAAGAGACAGAGCAGAAGTTTTACATGGCTGTGTAGAAGCCGATTTAAAATTTTATTTGAATTGAAGTCTCACTTTGTCGCCCAGGCTGGAGTGCAGTGGTATGCCCACGGCCACCCCAACGTTGAACTGCTGGCCTCTGGCGATCCTTCCGCCTCCAGCCTTCCAAGTAGCCGGAACTACAGGCATTCACTACCCCACCTGGCTAATTTTTGCTTTATTGTAGAGACGAGGTCTCACCAAATTGCCCAGGCTGGTTTCGAACCCACGAACTCAGGCAATCCATTCGCCTTGGCCTCCCAAAGTGCTGGGATTACAGGCTGAGCCACCAAGCCCAGCCTTGATTTAAAATTTTAAAAACTGATGGCCTGAGAGAGTGTCAGGCCTCTCCTGGTCCCAGGTATTGTCTGTAGCTGCAGGACAATACGGTCCTTTTTTTTGACTTTTTTTTTTTTTTTTTTTGAGTTGGAGTCTCACTCTGTCGCCCAGACTGGATTGCAGTGGCTGCTCCCGGCCACCGCAGCCTTGACCTGCTGGGCTCCGGCGATCCTTCCGCCTCAGCCTTCCAAGGAGTTGGAACTACAGGTGCGAGCTACCATGCCAGGCTAATTTTTTGATTTATTGTAGAGATGAGGTCTTGCCAAGTTGCCCAGGTGGGTCTCGAATCCGCTGGCTCAGGCAATTCACTCACCTCAGCCTCCCAAAGCGCGGGATTACAGGCTGAGCCACCGAGCCCGGCTTTTTTTTGACTTTTAGAAAACTTTAATGATGCAAAACACAAATGCTGACTTGACACATATTTATATATAACTTCTTTCACATTTACAACTCAACACATGGAGAACCCAGAGGAACTGCTATAAACAGTATATGGAGCATACTGTATTAGTATTTCCAAAGTTTATTCCAACCCATTTCTTCTTTTATACTCCGAAATGTATTCATTGTATTGTTTGATGAAATAGAACCACAAGAAGATGGAGGTGCCCAAGGCCAACCCAACCTTCAGCCAGTTGGGTTTGTCATTAGTGGATCCCGCATGTAGAACTATGACCGCACTGAAAAGTTGCCTGGGAGCCTGGGTGGGACCAGCAGCCCGGAGAAGGGTTATGGAGCAGCACCACTGGTGGCTACATCTTGCCAGGCGGGCTCAATACAGTTCATTCCTGTGATCGTATTATGGTTGCCATGTGGCCATTGTTTCTCTCCAGGCTGCAGGTCTTCAAATGCTAGATCTTTTATGGGATTCATTTGGTGGTTCTTTGATGCCTTCTGCTATTTAGTTTCCTGGCCTGGTGAACCTGCTGAGATATAGTCTCTTTTCCCCATTTTCTCCATAGATGGCTATTATTAAAATAAAAACTTCAGACAAAATGAATTTAACAGATTTTATTTGAGCAAAGGATGACTCATGAATTGAGCAGTTCTCAAAACCAGAAGAGATTCAGAGAGATCAGCTCTAGCAGCTGGAGCAAAGGGCTTTTATAGGCTGAACACAGAGGCAAAATAAAGAAACTACCTGATTGGCTGCAGCTAGGCATATACCTTATCTAAGTATGGTCTGATGAGCATCCAAAGTTATATAACCAATGGGCTAGCTAGTTGCCTATGATTGGCTGAAGCTTGATTAAACATTAATCAGTTTTTGAATAACAACAGCAAAAAAACAAAAGCAAAAACAAAAAACATTAAAGCAAACAGCCAACCTGTGGAATGGAAGAATATATTTGCAAAGCATACATCTGATAAGAGGTTAATAGCCAACATATATAAGGAATTCAAACAACTCAACAGCAAGAAAACAAACAACCCAATTTTTTTAAATGAGCAAAAGGTTTGAATAGACACTTCTCAAAGGAAGACATACAAATGGCCAACAGAGATATGAAAACATGCTCAACATCACTAATCATCACAGCAATGCACATCAAAACCACGAGATAGCACCTCACCCTTGTCACAATGACTTTTATAAAAAAGTATGAGGAAAGTATTGGTAAGGAGGTGGAGAAAAAAGAACATTTGCACACTGTTGCTGGGAATATAAATTGGTACAGTCTTTATGAAAAACACTGTAGAGGTTTCTTAGAAAGTTAAAAATAAGATTGCCGTATGATCCAACAATCCCACCACTGCGTATGTAGCCAAAGGAAATGAAATCAGTATGTGAAAGTGAAGAGGTGTCTACACTCCCAAGTTTATTGCAGCACTAGTCACAATAGCCAAGATATGAATTCAATCTAAGTGCCCATAAAGAATGAATGGATAAAGAAGATGTGTATATACACATTAGAATATTATTCAGCCTTAACAATGAAGGAAATTCCTTTATTTTCAACAACATGACTTCACCTGGAGGACATCATGTTAAGTGAAAGAAGACAGACATGGAGAGACAAATACATGATCTCACATACATGGAATTTAGAAAAGTTTAATTTATAAAAGCAGAAAGTAGAATGGTGGCTACCAGAGACTGGGGATTGGGGACTGGAGAGATATTGGTCAGAGAATATGGAATTTCAGTTAGGAAGAATAAGTTCACGAAATCTACTGTACAACATGGTGACTATAGTCAGCAGTGTGTTGTATTTTAAGAATTATAAAGAGAATAGATTTTGTGTTCTCACCACTTACCAAAAAATGGTATGTGATATAATAAATATTTGTACTAGCTTAGTTGAGCCATTCCAATGTGTGTGTGTGTGTGTGTGTGTGTGTGTGTGTGTGTGTATTTTTTTAAACAACATGTACATGATAAATATGTGCAACTTTTATTTGTCAATTATAGAACAATCAGTTACAAGAAATGCCAATAAGTTAAGTTTTGGTTTGTGTGTGTAAGGGTTCTAGGTACAGAAATAACACCAGACTAATGGCCTCTTGCTTATTTTGCGTTAATACTCTATATCTTACAACCTCTTGCTTCCAGACTTCTATAATTCCAGTTCATGACTGGAAAGTTGACAGAAGTCCCAATTACCTGATGTGGCATCCATTGGACTCATGTCTAATTCATAAATTCTTGCCTAAGTTCTGGAATAGAAGCCTATTTTTATGTAACATGCCTTTCAGTTTCTCTATCTTTTTCCTGATCATTTATTGATCACATCCATCAGGCGTATTTGCTGCTTGATCATTCACCACTTTCAGACAGAAGATAGGTACCAGTTTCCAGTTTGGTGGGTGATGGATTGGGTACGATAAGTGGAGGAATGTTCAACGTTCCACTACTACCAACCTTTCCCCATGGAGGCAAAGAAAAATAAATATTATTAGATTATGACCTAACTCTCTCAGGAAGACAAGACTCCTTTCTTGACAGGAAAGTTCACTTTTTGGTAACTGTGAGATACTAGGACCATGAATTAAGCTTCCTTTGAATATGACTACCCATAATGCAGCATCTTTTCTTTTTAACTATGAGGCATTTTAACAGGTATTCCTTCACCAGTTAGTAGGTCCTTGGAGACAAAAAAGACATCTCAGCTGGTACTGAGTACTATAGTATATGTTTAAATAGACAGATAAGTTGACAGACATGCATTATGTGCACTTACAGATTATATATTGTATTTTTAATTTTGATAATCATGCCTATCTGAAGTGATCATGTGACCCTAAAAAACACTTGATAACAGATACTTAAAGTTCAGGTCCAGATCTTAAGAAGAACAGATCTCTGTCACAGGCTTGTCTTCAAAACACTTAGCAATAAAACCAATACTCAATTTTTGTTTGTCAAAAAATGAAGATACCCGGATCCCACCCTTACTGGGTCAGAATGGGAAAGAGCATCTTGGAATCTGCGTTTTAGAGAAACATCAGACATGATTTTCATGCAAATGAAGTTTGAGAATCAATGAGACCGGCAATAGGGAGTTATTGATACATTTTGCATAAGAGCGCAACAGGAAAAAAAGCAGTGTTTTTCTATGTCAAGTTGGTCTGAAGGAGGGACTGGAGGAGGGAGAGAAACTGGGTGCCCGACTGAAGACCCAGGTAGGGGCCTAGTAATTGTCCGAGTGAGGAGGAGACTTGGTGCCAGCATGACAAGAAACGAAAAGAACAAGAAAGATGATAAATTACTATGAAATCACAGAGGAAGGAGTCTAAGGTGATCCCAAGCTTTTAAGCTTGGTTGGTGGGGACACTGTATCCACCAATTCTCAGCGAACGTAACTGCGGAGGAGGGTGGCAGCTGCTGCCTGTGACTCCATGCTGATCCGTGGGAGGCTTCATCCCTCACACGTGTGAGTCATGCAGCTTGGTGTCCGCATAACAAGACTCAGGCTGTGCTCTGCGGGCGGTGTCTCCCTTCCCGGCTCGTGGCTGGGAGCAGAGCTGGAGTGGGGGAAAGCCCAGGAAAGCCAATGCTGCCACAGTCGGGCAAAGTGAGGCAGTCAGGTTCACCCCTCACCTAGCTTCTAGCCTATGATGTAATTTCATTTAAAACGAATCTTTAACTACTCGTAATATATTTAAAATGGTTCGTGTTTATCAAATGTTTTCACAACATTCCTTCACGTGGGTCATTCCATCCAGTCTCCAAAGCAGCATTCTGTGGAGACAGGTTGTGCGCAAGGGCTGTTTTTCTCATCATCTCCATGAGGAGTTTCGCGTCTGCTGTCCCTTCATGTGGAGACTCCCTGGTCTCACCACTTCTCTAGCTGGTCTCCAAGGTCTAGACCACATGTCACCTCTTGGCAAGTTTACTCAGTTCCCGCTTACAATCTCTTGTTTCTTTTGTGTTTCTCTAGAACTTTCTACACACGTGCATTATTGCTCTTACTTCAGTTCTCTTTAGTTACTTACCTTCTTCTCTCCCTCTCCATGGGCCAGGAGGGCGGAAGCTGAGATTACTTTTGTATCTAGGATCAGAGGGGACCAGAATTGAGAGAGGGTCTATAGATTTGTCCTGTTCAAATTCTGTCAGAGAGCCAAGGTGCAGTGAATACGACGGTTCCCGCTGCATCTTTGTGCAGGCCTGAAGTCAGGGTTGGTGAAGAACCAGACAGTTAAACGAGTCATGGAAGAATGCAGGTGAAGAAGGCGGGGAGAGAACACAGCCCGAGATGTCTTGATCTCAGGGCTGAGGGCTTTTCCCGGATCTTAGGCTGTCTTATTTGGGTCAAGAGATCGTTGTGGTACAGTTTTTTATCCAGTGGGCTGGTGAGTTTGGAAGTTGCAGTTCCGGAGGTGCATCATCAGCCCGGGATCCACGTGGTGGCAGGGAAGTGATGACGGGCGTCCACATAGGAACGCGGCAGTCCCGGAGAGCTCGGGACGTCAGCAGCCACGGAGACCCCTGAGATCGGTGCCGCGGGAGGGGCCTGCAAGCCAGGCCTGCAGGAGTGTTACAGCTTCCTCTGCTCCCTGGTGGTTTTGCTTCGTCGTCAGTTTCACTTTCCGCTGCCCTCCACCAGCAGCTCGGTCGTCAGTTTCAGCGCCGATTGGCCTCTGTCGTCAGTTTCACCTTCCGCTCCATTCACGCTGCCAGCTCCGTTAGCAGGCAAGCCAGCCTCCGGGGTGTGCAACTCTTCAGGTCTGGCAGTGTTCAAGCCCGAGGATCTTCAACGCCCGTGATCTTCAGCGGCTCTTTGGGTCCGGTTCCTTGTCCGGCGCCCCCAAAGAATGAGGGAAGTGGACAAGGGAGGGTGAGAAAGCAGTTTATTGAGAATAGAGAAAAACTTCTGCAGCGAGAGATGACCCGAAGGAAGGTTGCCAGTCAGTGTGAAACCAGGTCCCTATATAGTCCTTATATATATTAGACTCCCAACTGATTGGCTAGCGTGAACAGTGAGCTGATGACTTGGCGCTAGCTGAGCTGATTGATTAGTACTAAGCACCAATCAGCAAGGGGTAGAGGTTTATTAGTGAGCTGATTGCTTGGCACTTAGCACCAATCAGCTGGAGGTATTGTGGTGTTTTTTGAATTCCAGGGAGTGAGGATTTTTTGCTTTAGTGTGAGGGGCTTGAGGGAAGTTTACTACTGGAGACCTGCCCTGTCTTCCTATCAGATTTCTGTTCCCTGTCCCAGTTGCTACAGGGATCTCACCTAGGATCTTTTTAGATTATCCATTGTATTTTAAAATCTGCCTAATTGTGTTCTAGGAAATGTGCTATTCACTAAGCATGCTATAAACAAGTCCGAGATCCCCTTTCCCTTTTATCAGTTTAGAAAATGCAGTGAATGAGCTTTATTAACGTTAGCATCCCACGACAGCCTGCATTGTCATTATCTATGACATTTTACTTTTTTTTCAGGCCTTTTTAGAAAGCATTCATGGTTGAAACATTATCTACAGTTGAATTTAAAATTTGCCAGGACCATTTAAAATGCATTGTGATCATGCAAATAGGCAACATTTACCCGATTCCTTTCGTCTTCTAATTTTGTCATTCTGCAAAAGAGCTATGGATTGTGCTGGGTATGATTTGCCCCCGATAATAACATACTGCTTATTGTTGGTGATTCCATCAGTATCCAGATTTTGATAAATTTCATCTTTTCGGGCCTGTTTTATTATTTTATTGTTGACATTAGACTTACCAGCCATTATTTTCAGGCTCATGTCTCTTGCTTTTTGTAACATGTGTATTTGCCCCCATGTACTATGAGATTCTCTCTCAGTTGATACTACAGTGACTGAGATTTCACTATCTGAGACTTGCACAATGTATGAAACACAACTATTACAGAAATGCCTCTTTTGAAATTCAAACATCATGGGAAGTATGACCTGTCTTTGATATTTTCGTGACAATTTGTTTTTAATCATATTGTTTTATATTGAAGTAGCATCATTAGGGCATGAAGGCTTAGCAGGAAGGGAGAGTATAGAAAAGTGGTGGGAGGGGACAAAGGTCAAGTGGAAGGGTGTCCCTGCCAGCTTCGTGCTGTCTAGAATAGGTGACTCCTGTTTTTAAGAAAGGATCTTCATTAGGTATGATTCTCCCACCCTCAGTCTATACAAACATGCCTATAATAATGCCAGGACAAGAATTGCATACAAAATTCTAATCCACATTATATTTAGAAAGGAAAGATACTTAATTCACAAATCAACTTTAGGGCAAGCAATACTGAAAAAATACAGGTAATTTTAAATGCCATCTACTTCCCAGAAAAAGTGTGTGAATTCTCCATAATGATAGTAACAACTAGCATTTATTGTATTCCAGGGATTTTACATGCATGTTCACATTTAATTCTCCGCATAAGCTTATGGGGTAGATGCTATTATCCATGTCTTTACATATGAAAAACTGAGGCACAGAGAAGCGACTTTCCCTTTGAAACAAAATTAAGAGCTGGGATTCAGACCCAGGCCTAACAGCAAGTCAGCATGTGCATGGTAAGGCTAATCCTCTTTCCTGGAGTCTTCATTTTCTGTTAGGGCCTTGGAAGGAGTCAGACTCTGCTCTTGTACTTACACTTGCTTGTTCTTTTTTTCTTTTTAGTTTTCAAAAATTGGCAAATAATACTGTATGTATTTATCATGATGTTTTGTATTATTTATGCATTGTGGAATAGTTAAATCTAGATAATTAACAAGTGCATTACCTCAATTAGTTATCATTTTTGTGGCAAAAGTGCTTAACATCCACTCTCTTTGCATTTTTAAAGAATATAGTATATCTTCACTAACTGTAGACACCTTGCTGTACACTAGATTCTTATGGTTTGTTAAACATAGCCTATAAGATGTACAATGGACTTATTGTATAATTGAGGTGATATTTACACAACTATATGAGAAAAATTTAAAAACCTTCCAGTTGAGGAGGCATTGAAAAATAAAGAATGCAGTGAAACTTTATTAATTTAAAATTAACAAACATAAATGCTTTATGGTATTTTTTGGAGAGGTAAGTAATGTTCACCATGCTTTCTCTAATAAAAATAAGTTCTTGTTCAGTGCTTAGAGTTTGAAAATCACCATGATCAATACAGTACGGGAATCTCAAAAATAGAAAAGCTAATGTAACATTCTATTCAGTCCTGGTTAGGCATAGTTGTATTTTTATTTAGTCATGTATTCACTCATTAATTCATTAATTCATTCATTCATTCAATAAATGCTCAGAGAATGTATTGAATGCTGGTTAACCTCAGGGATATCTATTTTCATATAGTAAGGAATAAGACCAATAGGAGCTATAAGACATCTGAAACTAATGAAAAAACAAAAATCTAACTATTATGTGGTCAGTGAACACTGTTTGTGCCTTATAAGTAACTTCTTATATTTGTTAGCAATTCAATTTTTTACTTTTCTGGAACATACATATCATGTCATGAAGAGTTTTCATCCCATCAAGAACATAAAATTTAACGGTCAGTTATTACTGAAGTATATTAATATCAACTACATGATGGGGATGTTTATATCAATAAAATAAAGAGTATCCATTTATCCTTTCAGGACTCTGGTATTGCTTTAACAATACAGACACATACTTAAAATAAATGTTCAGGTCACTATGTAAAATATATTGGAAACTATTCTCAGGTATGAGAGCAGTAGGGATTTAACATCTCAATTGTGCAATTAATTACCTAGTAAAATAGCATACTTTCTTAAAATATATGTACAATTCAATTTCTCAGGACCCAGACTATGAATAAAGAGACTATTATTAAGATGTGGTAAGGAAAATAAATTAATATATCAAAAAGACATCTGCACTTCCACGCCAAAAAGGTTAGGGACGCTGTTCGATAGCCCCGTAGAGTGACTATAGTAAACAATAATGTATTGTAATTTTTTCAAATAACTAGAAGGGAGGATTTTAAATGTAAACAACACAAACAAATGATAAAGTTTTGAGGTGGTAGATATAGTAATTACCTTGATTTGATCATTACATATTGAATATGTGTAACTAAAATGTCACACTATACCCCATATATATGTACAATTATCATGTGTCAATTAAAAATACATATCTACTTTAAAAATAAATAATTAATTTTAAAAAATTAAGAAGACCTTGAAATCCTTTCCTAAATGATGTGATAGGTACAACATAATTTTGACAACCTTATTTGTTATATAATGTGTATACCACAGTTTGAACCTTTAAAGTTGACCTGGAACACTAGAAAAACTTTCTGGAATTATATCATTATATAGTACTCTTATTTATTAAAATTGTTTCTATAATATAAATTTGAAACAAGTATGATTTTCTAACTTGCAAAATTTTAGAAGATAAGTGTTATTTATTTTTTTTTCTACAGTAATAGACAGAATCCATTTATATAATTATTGGTGAAGACAGTAAATGATTTTTTATGATTTTGCCATTTCCCATTATTTTGTTTACATTAATAAACTTATAAAGACATTTTATTTGTAAGTAAAAAAACTCCCATAAGTCACTCTTTACAGCCTCCATCTTTTATTCCCTTTGTGAAAATGTGAAGTCCTCACAGCTGCTTTAGAGCTATAAAAAGCTCTGATTTGTTTGAAAAAGCTTCAGTGCTCATAGGCAATGTTTAAAGAGGCTTTGGCAAAATAAAAAGCAGAAAGCTTTTAAAGCAGCTGTAGGGATTCTGTCAACTGAAAAGCAAGTCCAAGATGGCAGTGCACACTGGAAAACCATTCAACTTGGTCCATCAGTTGCTTTTTCAGGTTAGTCTAACAGCTGGGATAGTGTTGTTATTGACTAAGGGTCTTTATTGACCAAAAGGTAAATTCAGCATTGTCTCCAGGGTTCTTCAAAATGCTTTGCGGAATGACTCCAATGATCTAATTTAAGGAAAAAACAAATAACTATAACTGCTCAGTTATATATAATTGGTTAAGGCAATAAAAACAGATTTCTAAGATGGTAGAAAACCTTTTCAGTCATGAAAGGGAATTAAAACTATGTGGGTATATTTTTATTTCATATATAAAATATTTTTTCACTTTGAAGTATTATTTTATTTCTCTCTGAAAATATATTACTTATATCTAAGATTTCAACTAACAGAAAGAGAACTGATACTAGTTTTCTTAGTCTATGCTTACTAAGTGATGTTTGATTTCTGTTCTGTGCTAGATACTGTGGAAGATATCAAAAGTCAACAGGCACAATCCCTACCTTCAAAGGGAGTACACTCTTTTTGAGAGAGAAAAAAATGCATAAATGGGGAATTAAACAGCTATAGAAGGAACTGTGAAAAATGTACTGTACTCCTTATACCAGAAAATGTAGATAACCACATACCAAAATGATTTACAAAGGCGTAATAATCTTAGACTAGTACAGTAGCAGATGGAAGTGGTGTATAGAACATTTAGATTTTGAAATGACATTAGTACTCCATGTCTGTCCCTGTTACTTACAGGTTAATTCACTTTGATTTCCCTGAGATAATTTCTACCTTGTAGGGTCCTTTAACCACTGAAAAAGTCAAGGTCAAGTGTCAGTATTAATAAATTTGGCCCCTACCATTTTTTGTCTGCGAGGGAGACAGCATGCATATAAGGAGTACCATGTAGACTTAGGATCTTTGTCTGAGTCCTTCTTTGCTAAGAGCAGACATGCAGAAACAAAGCATGAAGGGACATCTAGAATTGAAGCACATTATGGAAGTGGGAAAGTATAACTAGATGAGAGAGTGTCTTCTAGGTCATTAGGACTCAGAATGTAGCTGGCAGACCAGTGCGGCCTCATTATTGCTTGTGCTGAAATTAGTGCAGGAATTGAGAGTTCATTGTTTAGAAATTTCGATAGCAATTTGACAAAGTAATTCTATGTCTATCAACATAATAATAAAATTTAGAACCTGTATTTTCTTATGCCTTCATTTTTTTTCTAATAATTTCTTTTTATTGAAATTTACAGTTTTATCAGTTTAAAATTGGTTCTTCACCTCAAGGGGTTTGAAAAGCCCTGTCCTAGAAGACAATGTGAATTCCGTTAATTGCAAGTTGATAGCACAGTGATTTTTTTTTTTTAAATAACCCAGCGGAACAGCTTCTCCTGTTTTTCAGCTGTGATGTACACAATATGTTCTTGTCAGGGTGATGTTGGCAGTTGGGGCTTTGAGGACTTCATAGGGTATGAGTCTGTCTGTGGCTGTTTGAATGAAGGACTTTGGGGAGACAGGCAAAATACAGACTTTTTGCCAGCATCTTAGATGGGACAGAAAACTTGTAAACAAATTGGTGAAGATTTATGAATACAGAGCATCGCAGCAGCAAGGGAATAACATTTGTTCAACAAACAATGCAGAGGCAAATGCCAGACCCTCTAAAACACTCGCAGGATCATGGGCACGTTGATTCAGGCTGACTGCTGTTACTCAGGCAAACAGCAGCAGTCAGCATTTCCCTCCCTCGTGATTTATAAGACCCAGGCTTAAACTCTGATAAATAACTTGGAGGAAGTGAGGACTAAAGAAGAAACTTCAGGCATTGTTAAGTGAACCAGATAGGAAGGGCAGGAAAGATGTCTACAAACAAAATCTCTCTGTTTCCTGCTACTGTTTCCTCCTAACTTCTGGCTAATTTTCCTTTATTTGTGTGTGTATGTGTAAAAAGTTCCCAGGCACGATTAATTCTAGGCTTTTAGAGTATAGATGTCAGGAGCCCAGGATGAGTTATTTTTGGATTTGGTGACTGGAAGTCAGAAAAGTCAGCATTAACAATGACACCCAGTGTTTAGATTGCAAGTAAATTTTCAATGAATGCCTAATTTTACTCCTTCCTTTTCTGAAGGAAAAAAAAGGAGTCAGACAAAGTAATCTACTTGCTTATCAATTTCAAGCTTTTATTTTTAAAAAGGATTTTCAATAACTCTAAAATATATTTCTACAAATACATTTTTTTAGAGTATTATTCTCAACTTTTTTATTCACAAATGATAAATCAACTTACTTAAGCCAAACAAGATAACTCACAGGCTCATGTAAATGAAAAGTACAAGTTGTGCCTATAGATACAGCTAGATCCAGGGGTTCAAGCTATGTGGTGTGAAATCAGACTTCCTTTTTCTATCAGTTGGCAAAGTCTCACTCTGTCGTCCAGACTGGAGTGCAGTGGCACACTCACGGTCACTGCAGCCTTGACCTACTGGGTTCAGGTGATCCTTCCATCTCACCCTTCCAAGTGGCTGGAACCTCAGGCATGTGCCACCATGCCTGGCTAATTTTTTGATTTATGGTAGAGATGAGGTCTCGCTATGTTGCTCGGGCTGGTCTCTAATTCCTGAGCTCAGGCAATCCTCTCACCTCCATCCCCCAAAGTGCTGGAATTACAGGCTTGAGCCACCGCACCTGGCTGACCCTCTTCCTTATTGACTTTTTGTTTTGTTTTGTTTTAATTGATCAGGCTTGCCCCTCCCCCAAGGGTCAGGACATGAAGGTAATTTTATTTAGGTGGTTGCAAGACCACCAAGTTCACTTTTCTGCTTTACAGATGGATCAACTTTCCCATCATCTCCTGGGAGAGAGCCCACACAAGAAGACAGACAAGGGTCTCCTTTACAAATACATTTTTATTGGGGAATTTTTCTCAGGTCATAATCTTGATGAAGAAGAACTAAAGTCAGAGTGACTTAATTATAAGAGCACCAGAAAATTATTTTAGTAGTTGCTTATTTTATTAAACTTTTTGTTTTGAGATAATTGTTTATTTACATGCAATGGTAGGAAAATAGAGAGATATTCCATGGAAATGTTACTTTGTTTCCCCCCAAATTAACAAACACGTTGCATAACTATAGTACAATATTACAACCAGGAAATTGACAGTGATGCAATTCACAGGATTTATTCAGATCTCATCAGTTTTAGATGTATTTGTATCTGTGTGTGTATGTGTTATGTTGGGAGCCGGCCACGGAGGCCCACTGAGCGTTAGGGATCAGGAAGGGCCGTTGACCCCGAGACCACTAGGATGCATTCGGGAGCTATTGACGCCATTTCCTCCCCCTTTCTATTCAGCACTAACCAGATTAAGCGCCTCTGAGCTCAAAACATAAAAACTCTGAGACCGGGATGAACACAAGCTAACTTTAGAAGCTCATTGCTCCCATTCTTCCTCAAACTGCAGTTTTGGCTTTCACACAACTTATAATTCAAACTCATGTCACATCTAAGAACCTTAGTATTGGTCACAGGCTTCTGGGTCATGATCTTAGTATTTATTGAAGGTGTAAATTGTAGAATATAGTTTTAGAAGACAGCCATTTTGTTGAAAGAATGCGGCTGGGTTACTTGCAGGTAGCCCACTGTGAACTTTGGAATGGGCCACATTCCAAACACTCTGGGATGGGCCACTTTCATTTGTAAAGTAAATACTTAAGCTTCTATAGAATTGCTTAACTTGGCATAAATCAATCAGTTTAGGATGAAAAAGTTTTATAGAATATGTCAGTCACGGATTAGGTTATCCTTTGTTATGGGATTTTAAGATTATCATATGAAAAGGGTTTAAAGGCAATCATTGATTAAGTTTTCATGGATTAAGGTTTCTGGTGGGTGGGGGACACCCCTCCCACATCTGACTTTGTGTATAAAAGACCCATTGTAAATCCCAATAACACACATCGCTTCTGCACTAGACCGGAGTCCAGTCTCTTTCTTTCTCTCTCTCTCTTCTTCCCCCCAATTGCCGATGCTGTCTCCACCTTTGGGTACCGTGAAACCGGCTGGA